>NC_092873.1:379487769-379789102 GCF_028372415.1 Notamacropus eugenii | reverse complement strand
GTGCTGCTCAATTTCTCCTCCTTTCCTAAATACTAAATCAAAATTTTCTATCTTATTCAAGTCATGGTGGTTATTGTGTACAGCCCTCCAGGTCATTCACTCTCCTTTCTCATGAAGCTCATTGTCATCTCTACAAATCCTCATTTTCTTTAAATCCTATCAGCTCTTCATTTTCAGCCAAATTAAGGACCAAGGCCACATCCTGGCTCTCCCCATTGCTTACCAGCGCTTCTACTTCTTTCATAAACAATTATGACCTTCCTTAATCTGACCTTAGCCTCTGGTCTATCATTCCTTCTTTCCTTATGTCTTGCTACCCTCTAAACTTATTCTTTGTCCTCACTCTAACTGCTAACCCCTCTACCCTTTAGTACATCCTTAGGCCATTACCCCAGCTCTGTATTTTCCTCTCTTCCTCAACTTCAATTTTATAATTACATCTCTATACCATCACTAACTCTACAATGTTTTTGCCTCCTTGTCCTACTGCTGCTCATTCCTCAGTGAACTCCTTCCTTGGATGACACTCCCCCCTCCCCCGCCCTGTACTCTGAAGTGTTGAGGAAGTTATACAACTGCTGACTGGTACACTATTATGTTATTACGCTGGGACTGCCTATTGCAGCAAAACAATCATTTTATTCATTCTTAATTGATTCCTATTTTATTCCCCACAGAAGTTATTCCAAATCTTTTCTTCTCAAGCCCTCTACCCCCACAATCTTTCAGCTACAGACCTTACTTCCATTTGCTCTGAACTCTCTCTCATTTCTAACTTCTTTCCCTCACCCTTCTCTAATAATGAGGTAGCTGGATCTTTTCCTGGCTAAGACCAGCTTCTCTACTTGTCTTTGATTCCATCTGGTTTCTTCCTTTCTTTATCAAGCATCTTCTTTTGAATGTTCTACCTTTTCCTCTCTATTGGTTCCTCCTTACTACTTAAAACATTCTCAAGTCATTCCTAACTTTAAAAACGTTCACTGGACCTTGCCATCCCCTCGAGCTATTAAGGGAAGTTTCTCTGCCCTTTCTCAATCAAACTCTTAAAAAAAGCTGTCTACCCTCACTCCTGTACTTCCTCATCTATTACTTACTCCTCAATCCTTTGAAATCTGGCTTCTGACATTACTATTGAACTGGTATGCTCTCCATAGTTACTGGTGACCTCCTTAATTACCAAATCTGACAGTCTTTCCCTCCATCCTTATGCTTCTTGACTTCTCTGATGAGTTTTCTACTGCTGACCCCCTCCCCCTCTTTCCTGGGTTTTGAGACTGCCTACTCACTGCTCCTTTTTCAATTCTCTTGATGACCTAATCTACTCCCATGGGTATAACTAGCATCTCAATAAAGATGGTGCATGGTGCACAGATCTATATATCCAGTTCCAGTCTCTCCTGAGACTGCCTCTGCACCACCAACTACCTCTTGTTCATTTCAAAGTAGATGATGTAGAGATATCTCAAACTTAACATATTCAAAAGAGAACTCAACATTTAACCTCGCCCCAAATCCCCACTTCTTCCATTTTCCCAGGTTCATAATCTGTGTTCTCATTCCCTATATGCAATCATTTGCCAAATCCTGCCGTTTCTACCCCCATATCTTTTACATATACCACCCCTTACTGCTACAGATACAATCAATACAGCCTCCCATCACCAGTAACCTAGATTATTACAAGGCGTCTGAAATTGGTGTTCTTGCTTTCCTTGCCCAATCTATTTTTCCTACAGCTATCCAAGTGATTTGGAGAAGCTGAGATCAAAACAAGTCATACCCTTAGTTCTACCAGTTCCTTATTGCATCTAGGATGAAATATCAACTCTGTTTAGCTTTTAAAGTTCTTCACAACCTGGTCCCATTCTACTTTTCTAGGTGTCCCCCACTTCCTCCACCTTGGACACTGCCTCCTTTTCTGCACAGTTCAGTCACACAAGTTTTTTCTCTGTTGAACACACAGACAGACACATACACAGACAGACAGACAGACACACACACACACACACACACACAATCTCCTGTCTTCTTGCTTTTGCATTGGCTGCCCAAAATGCCTAGAATGCACATTTTTCTCACCTTCACTTCATAAAACCCCCTTGTTTCTTGAAGAGACAAACACAACCTTGTACATGAAACCTTTCCTTTTCCCAAATGCTACAGTTTTTCCTCTCTAATATAACTAGTATCTATGTTCTTATGTTGACATGTTTTCTCCCCCTGTACAATGTAAGCTACTTGAGTAGAGATTTTTTCACTCATATATTTGTCTCCTGTGTTTAGCATAGTTAGGCACATATTAGATATGTTAAACATTTAGTGTGTGACTATCACACTGCTGTTTCTTTCCTGTAAATGCTGCTGAAACTGGCTACATTTTCATAATTAAGTTCTGAAGCTGAATCTATAAATTGCACAGATATATTTTTGATTACCTTGTTCTCCAATAAATCCCTTAACCTCTCCCTCCCTCTTATCTTGAATTCCTTCATCTTAGCATTCCTGCTTCAAGATCTAAAAACACCTTGTGACCCTGAAAGACCTCTTTCATGGCTCTTTAGATTCTGTCTCAGCCTCCCAAATAGTCATATGACTTCGTCCAACCTTGAAACACCTAATTTCTCAATAGGCAAATCTCAAACTGAAGTGAAATAATATATTCAGACCTTTTGATTTTTCTTGGCTTCCTCCAAGCCTTATCTAGAAGGGTTAGGGCAAAAATGAAAAAATGAACTGAAAACACTCATTTTTGATACAAGATCAAAGGGTATTGCATGCCTCAGTTGATGAGAATTGTTATGCTGTTCTTATTCTTAAAAAATACTGAAAAAACAGCAGGTTGTGGAAGACAGCAGGTCTTTCCAGAGAATAATTAACCACTGGGTTAGTGGTCTGCAAAGCTACTTGTGTTTTTGCTGGAAAAAGCTCTTTGTATCTGCTACCCTCTACTTAATTTCCTTTTTCTTACTTAAAAAAGTTTTTTTGGTGCTCTTTTTGAAGTCACTTTCCACCAATTCACCACTCCCTTCCCCGCTGTCTCTCTTCTAACAAGTATAGTTAAACGAATGAACACATTGGCCATGTATGAAAACAAATGTCTCATTCCCCACTGCTGGTCTCTCTGTTGTGTGTGTGTGTATGTGTGTGTGCATGTGAAAACACACAAACATTTATTTTATTGATTTCTGCTAGGATGGAAGGAGGTACATATTTCTTGTACAGTTGCAATCTGGCTTCTGACCTCTTCATTTACCTAAATGAAGTTACTAATAATTTCTTAATTGCCAAATCCTGTGAGTTATTTTTATTTCTCATATCCTTCTAGGTATTTCTGAAGTATTTGACACTGTTGACTGGCTTCTCTTCTTGGATACTCTCTCTTTTCTAAGTTTTCTTGCCTTGATGGATACTCCCCTGCTTCTCTTTCCTCTTGTCTACTGCTTCTCAGTCTCCTTTGCTGATTCACCACCCACATTACCACAGCTCACTGTGGGTATACTACGTGGTGGCTCTGTCTCAAGGCCCTCTTCTCTTGTCTGCTCTCTCACTTGGTGGTCTCCTCACTTCACAAGAGCTCAATCCACTGCTCGGCCTGTGAGAGCTAGTTCTATATACTCAACCCTAGTGTCCTGCACTCAGTCCTGTGCCATCAGCTCCTACTTGACATTTCTAACTGGACTTGTGGGCATCTCATATTCAACGTATGCAAAACAGAACTAATTCATGCACTTCACTATGCAAACGAACTGGCCCACTTGCTGTTCCCTGTATGACACCTCACCTTTTCTTTCTGGTTGTACATGTCTTCAGTGCCTAGATGGCTCTCAATTCTTGCTTTGACTCTTGGATTGCCAGCTCCTTTAAAAGCTCAGCCCAAATGTCGCTACGTTCGACTCTTCCTGAGCTCAGTCCTACCTCACATTACTTCGTTTATGCTATATTTTTCACTTTTATGTGCATATGTTTCCTCTGGCAGAATGTAATCAAATCAGATATGTGAACCTTATGGCACTACATAAATTATCATTAATATAAACTTCTTAAGGGCAGGGACTACTTCATGGTTGTTTTTGTATCTCCTGGCTGGCACAAAGTAGACTTTTAATTAATAAATGCTACTTGATTGATTCCCTATATTCTCAGGTCCTGAAAGAGCAGCAGTGGTCTGAGCACCCTAGAAACACTACCTAATGGCCAAGCTGCTTGCTCTCTAGTTTCCTTTCTCTGGCTCTTTTTTTTTTCTATCACCCAATTAGCTAAGTAAAAACATTAGAGTAAGAATATGAGGGACTGGGGGAGGGGGAAATGGAGGATAAATGCAGGTAACAATAATGGTAACTCCAAAGATTAATTTTGTGGGCCAAGGCCCTGGACTACTTAGCTTACCTTTCTGGTGCTGAAGCCACCTGTTTTCCAAATAATACTGAATACAACTTTCAAACTCTTTTGGGGTATAATTGTAAACTTGAATGGGAACAAAGGGGTCTAGGTCATCAAAACCTTCCTGGAGGTAAAAATAACAAAAAGAGCACATGTTACATGACATGCCACCAAGGAGAAAATGAACATTTACTCCTTCATGGGGCTATCCCCTATTCACATGGTAACAGTAATTTGCTTAAAATAAAGGGGAACTAGGGCCTGAGATAGAATGAATAAGAGGCAACTCAACTAGAACAAAGTATCACATAGACTTTAACACAAGAGAACTCTTTTATGACAAATGAAGCCTCCTACCCACAATGAAGAAAGAGCTTTTATTTACCTTTCCTAGCAAGTCCTGGGGTAGATAGGCAGCTCTGGGTTTAAAGAGAGAGCCAGTCTGACTCAGACTCACCACAATAGCCCCTCCATGCTGAAACAAAGGAAAGAGATGATCTATTTTTGCTCCAAGGAGAAAATACATCTTAATCACCAGATGAAGCCCACATCTCCCTGTATTGCCTTGTAGTGAGATATCTGGAAACATCCCAAGGGATGGGCATCAAGTTCCAGGTTCTAGTTCTGCCAGATTTACTGTGGTATCTTGTATGAATCATTGAACTGGAGTCCTCTGCAGGGACAGTAGGGCAACAAGTGAGAACAAAGAAAGCTATCTGGACAATATCAGTCCAATAGCCAAGTCACTCACTCTAGTTTAATAGGATGGAAAAAAGGATTTTGATCTAGAGTTTGAATAGACTTAGGTCTGATATTACAGGATGCTAGTCATCAACCCTGAATCAAGTCTAACTCTCTCATGTTAGTGATGAGGAAACAAAGGCTGAGAAAAGCTCAGTGAGGTACCCAGTGTCACAGAGCCATGAGAAGCCTGAGGCAGGATTTGAACTCTGTTCTAACTCTATACAACAAGCTACCTACACGCCTCAATTATGAGAAGATCTTCTTGATTGTAACAGGAGAGTTACACTTGTTATTAACTGGGGCTATGGATTATCTGAAATCTTTTTTTTAACAAGGGAGGCAAGCTAGGTGCCTGGGATGGGCTAGTTACTATCCTCCTACCGCCCTGCACTCACCCAATCGCTGGTCACCATTTTCTTCACATTATGAACAAGTGTCAGCTCCTCTGGGGCAACCTGCAGATCAGGCAACAAAAGACAGACCATTTTTTAGTTGTTATGGGTATGATTTAGAATAATTCAGTTGATAACAGAAAGAAGATGCCCCTTTCTCCCCACCCAAAAACAACAAAACGCCCCACCAAGTTTTTCTAAGGCTAGCTTACGATGCCTGAGTTGGACTTCAAAACAAATTTCAGGGCACTTCTGGGCTCCACTAGATTTGTGGCGGGACTATGGGTTGGGGAGAAGACCAAGAGAAAGGCAGAAACAGGACTTGCCAAATGAAGCCAACCATCAGAGATGGCACAGACCTTTTCTTTGCACATTCTCTAGACTAGAGGTTCTTAGTCTGGGGTCCATGAATTCAGGTAGGAAAAATTAAATCTTATTTCAATCAAACTGATTTCCTTTGTAATCCTGTCTGTTTATATGGTTCTATGAAGGTGCCTATTGAGGTTTCATGACACAAAAATGATAAAGAAGCCCTGTTTTAGATTACTTGAAATTGCCATGCCTCTTCTGATTCTCCTGGTAGACCTGTTTATAAGGAACAGAATTTCACTCTCTAAACCTACTACCAAGCATAGTACCTAGCTATAATAAATGCTTGTAGGGATATAATAATACTTAAATGAATTAAGTTAAAACCACCTCCTAGCTTTGATAATTCTTTTGTCAATTTATAAGACAGTTTTTGGCTTTGTTATATCTCCAAAATATCTTTCTTGATTTCACTTTTCATGGTTGAGGCCCTTTACCCCTCCTTCCTTTCTTTGACTAGTCTACTCTTCATAGTGACTTGTGTAGGGACTTGCCATTTCCAGACATATAGGGTCTTCAAACTTCACTCTTTGCATTGAACAATCATTCACAGATTACTAGGGCAGGAAGGTACATCAAAAGATCACTGAGACTTTGTCCCACCACTGGAATTAGGAGGGTGTTAGAATCATGGGATGACCGAACTGAGAAACAAGACTTTTGTACCAGGCTTTTGTCTTCTTTTTTCAGTGTGGTCCTCCCCCAGAGAGCGTTAACACTATCCACTGCCACCAGAAGGCGGAAGGAACCCAAAGAACTTTGCCTCTTCAGTTCTTTCATCACAATCCCAACAGCATCACTGGCATTT
The DNA here is from genome assembly GCF_028372415.1 of Notamacropus eugenii. Lineage (NCBI taxonomy): Eukaryota > Metazoa > Chordata > Mammalia > Diprotodontia > Macropodidae > Notamacropus > Notamacropus eugenii. The sequence continues at coordinate 379,782,409 of NC_092873.1, read as the reverse complement.
TTCACTCGATTTAGGCCCTGTCAGAGAAACAGAGTTAAGAGTCACAGTCCAAGTATTTCTGATCACAAGAAGGAGTAAGAATGAAATTGAACGCCCTTTTGTTCACCTGTTCAACTACTTCTCCAAGGGGTCTGCCTTCCTCTATGCTTTCCCGTTTGTTCCAGATGTACTTCTGTTGGATTTTAATCTGAAACAGAAAAGAGTCCTTCAGGCTAAGAGGGAACTTGAGTGCAGGGAGTGTAGGCTACATCTGAGTTTTTGGTTTTTCCTGTCACTGACTAAAAAAATTTACTTAGCCAACTCCAGACACAACTTCTTGTCTGCAATGTAGACATAAATAATAGTTGTGATACTTCTGTAATAGTTGTAATAATCTACACCAAAGGAACTTCAGTTGTAGCATTATTATCTTTGTAGATTCCCTTTACAAGACCATAGGGACCCATGGGAAATTTATATATCAAGGCTTCACAGGGAAAAAACAAATTTTAAAAATCCCCTAAATTAAATTTCTAGGGAGTCTTACTGACCTGGTTCAGGAACCGCTCATTTGAGGTTTTGAAATTCTTTAGCCAGGTTGAGGCTTTCAGGGGTTGATCATAACGTTCTTTGTTGTAGGTAGACTGCAGAAGATCCCGACAATTTTTCACCCAACAGTGAGCTACAAGAAGTCACAAGAAAGTAAGAAAGAGTCTGACCAAAATGAGCCACTGCAAAGATTTAGGCTCTGCTGCTTTCATTTTTGGGAAATCACTTTAGTATCTGATTCATCTGTACTGGCAAAGTCTTCTCCAATTGGCACTTAACTTCTTTGGTTCCTCTCAGAAGGAAACGTTATCTTCATCATCACCTTTACAAAGTGTATGAGCATTTGCTGACACCAAGCCACTTGAGAGATAAAATGATACCTGGTTTTTGGGGAGTTTACTATCCAAGCCACATTATGTGAGAGACACAGAGCATTGAATGAGGATTTGAAGTAAATGTAGATAAAAGGAACACTGTAGAGTTCAAAGAACTGATTCTGAGTAAGAGGATCTGGGATTAAAGCTCCTTACTGGTATATGGCCCTAGGCAAGTCACTCAAACTCTCAGTTTTCTCATCTGTAAAAGAGGATTGTACTAGATAACAGCTAAGGTCCTTTCCGGTTCTGTGTTTTATGATCCAAATGTAGGTCCAATAGGTCTAACGGGTGGTGTGCATTTGGTGAGGCAGTGATGCTGTTCACCTAGGCAGAAACATGCCTCTTACTCATGACCATGGGAAAGGTTCAAAGGATACTCAAAAAAAGACATGTCATGGGAACAAGGCTAGAGGCAGCTGAACAGACTAGGATTCATCCTCCCAGGCACTAAGTACCAGAAGAGGGAATGCCACATCAAGACAAACTCATGATGTTGAAGTATTTATTATCGTATTTCCTTCACCTTGCAGTCTGTTTGTGTCTCTAATCATGGAGAAACCATGATGAAAGAGCTCAGACTCCTCTGACTACTTGCTGAAGAAGAGGCCTTTTCCTAGTGCCCTTCAGTGCCCTGGCAGCGATTAAAACCACGGAAGAACTGAGAGCAAGACCAAGAAGATCTGAAGCACTTACCATCTGGAACATGCATTATCAGCCAGTTCTGTTTTGCACAGAAATGAACTGCATGGCAAAGAGTAAGAGTTTTTCCTGTGCCCTTCTCACCATCTGAAGGACCCTCTGTTAAAGAAAACACTAGACCCAAGACTCATTCTAGTTCATAAAAGCAATCTCCTATTTTCCTTATCCCTTAGCTCAGGGAAAGTAGTCAGAAGGATACAGATGACATATCGGATAGCAGGGTTGGCAAAGTTTGTACTTCTCAAGTAGTGCAGGAGCTCTAGGGCTGGCTCTCGTACCATCAGGCAGGCTTCATTGAAGGTCTTCACCTAATTGAAGAGTGGAAAGAACAGAATTTCTCACTTGCTCTCAGCAGACACAATGTACCTCTTAAAGTAAATTAAGGGACCAAAACTCAGGGCTACACTTTTTTCAGTGTAGTTCAAGCAAAGTCTATTATATTTTAAGGGCAGCTAGGTGGTGCAGGTAGAGTACCATTGCAGGAGTCAGGAGGACCTGAGCTCAAATCACACCTCAGACACTTGACCCTCATTAGCTGTGTGACCTTGGGCAAGTCCCTTAACCCCAATTGCCTCATCCTGGGTCATCTCCAGTCACCCTGATGAATATCTGGTCACTGGATTCAGATGGCTCTGAAGGAGAAGTGAGGCTGGTGACCTGCACAGCCCTCCCTCACTCAAAACAAAGTCAAATGCAAGTCATGTCATTATTACTCTGATGGTATGGTCCTCTTCGGCAATGAAGGACGAACACACACACATTATATTTTAAAATTAATTTGGAACGTAAGAGAAGAATGAGTTGAAGAGCAAAACATGCTATAGTGAGTAATGAAATAGCTAGTCCTTAATTATTCTTATTGTGGGTGAGGGGAGGAAAAAGGGGATAGGGACAGAGACTGCACTGATAACAGAAATCTATAAACAATCCAGATGCATTATTTTGGTCAGCATTTAACATGTCTCTGTTCAAAAGTGGCCTCAGGGCCGCTCAGAAGTAGAAGTAAGCAATTCAATTACTGATGTAAGCAAATGATACTCTGTGCACTAGCATGTACCTGAGACACTATGAACCTGAGGAAGGGCAGTATCTGAAACAAATGTTTAATTGTGGGCTAGCCATTCTTCTAGTATCCAATAGGTATCTAGGCCTCCTAGCTTGTGTGTTCTGTGGAAACACAAAGGCATTCTGGGGAAAGAAATAACACATATTCCAGAATCAAATAGAAATAACTTTCAAATTAGCTTCACTTTTTTTTCCTGTCCAGTCTTATGGTTTATAACAAGTTGACTTTTTGGAGAGGGATGTGTTGTAGTGGAAAGAGTGAGCCTCCCTGCAAAGCTGGTTCATTCAAAGGCTGTACTTGTGCTGCTACCCATAGTAATACTCTTCTAATCAAAACTGAAATAATGGGCTGAGTTGTAAACATTAGTAGAGAAGCCAGAAAAGAAATGAAAATGAATGGCAAAAGGAAGGAAAAATGAGAACAAGTAGTGCAGACTACACAAGCAGTGCACACTGAAAAGAATCAATCTCTGAAGCTGATCTTGATTTTATTTCTCTGTATTTAAAACATTAATTTCCTCACATAACTAGAAGAACACATAAATAATTCAAAGTTATATATAACTTTTATGCCTTTAAGAAGGAAAAATAGCACTTTACTCAAGACTATTTGAATTGGTTTTTATTATAATTTGGCTCATAATAAAATTAAGTAATCTAAATTCATGTAATTGGCCAATAAACCAACCCTACATTGAGTGGTTTTCTGAAAATGAACCCTACTGATATTGGTTTTAGGGAAGGGAATGACTGCTTGGAGTACCTCTGACTAAAAAGTATTCTCCAAATAATATCCAATATATGACTTAAAAATAAGTCTTATTTAAGCAAAGTAAAGGAGCATTCCTGCGCCCTAGCACATCATGAAGAAACATTAAAAGGTTAAAGGCAGAGGGCCTGTGTGTAACATCTGGCCACAAATGTCTTACAACATTCTGAAGAGTTGTTATGATCCCTAGAGCTTGGTGTACTGAACAGCTATATTCTTGCTGACAGCATTTTTGAATGATAAGGAGGTCCATGGCCTAAAATTAGTTTTTTCATGGTATCTTTCTGATTTTTAGTATGACATCATAGAGAAATACCAAATTCTAGCTCTGAACACTTGTTTGGTATCTCACTGATAAATCAGAGTATGATTTATCCCACTTCACCAGAAACCAGTGAGGGGTAGGGGTGAAGCGTGGGCGGAGGCGCATGACTAGTTACTACAATAAAACATTGACAAATTAGTCAAGACACTACGTAGAGACCTAAGATTAATTCTCTCTTGGATGAGGTAATAACTCAAATAAAACAACAGTCACAAACATTTTTATGACATTTTAAGCTTTGTAAAGGGAACATTATAACAACTTTCTGAGTTGTTTTACTATGCCCATTTTATAGATAGGGAAACAGGTTCAGAGAATTGTTTCCTGAGGCTGAATCTGATCACAGGTCACCCTGACTCCAAGTCCATCACTTTTTTCACTACAACACAACCCTCTCCAAAAAGTCAACTTGTAATAAACCATAAGAATGGACAAGAAAAAAACAATGTAGCTAATTTCTATTTGGCTCTGAAATTTTAATTTTGTTATTTCTTTTCCCAGCATCCCTTTGTGTTTCCACAGAACACACAAACAGATACCTATTGGATAATAGAGGAATGGCTAGTCCACAATTAAACATTTGTTTCAGATAATACACAAAAGGCTAACATACAAAGTTACTAACATGCTGTAATGGGATTAGCACCAGATTCGGAGATAATATCTGGGTTCAGGTCCCAGGTCTAATACTTTATAATGGGATATGAAAAAAGACAATTGACTTTTGTGAGTTTTAGTTTTCTCACCTGTATAATGATATTATTTAATACTATTTATCTTATAGACTTGTTATGAACAATGAGCTTGTCAACTTCAAGTGTACTATTCTCAGTGAATTACTATGGTCTCTTTTCTTCAGGTTCACTTTTTTTCTTTCCCTGCCCTTCTCTGCTGTCCCTTTTTGTTCCCCCAAATCCATTCCATCTCCTCTCATCCCAATCCAGTGCCTTAAGCACCTGCATTCCAAATCGAGGGGGCAGTCCATGTGGGAAAATGGTCTTCATTTCCTCCAGGGGAATGCTGTAATGCTGACAGAGGTGGTGCTCCCTATGGTTGGCCTGGGGAGGCAAAATGTGAACAATTCAGGATCAAGGACGGATGGAAAAGTGGGGTATGTTTAATCAACAGACAAGTCCCTTGGAGAAGTGGGGAAAGTCTGTTGTACCAAGGTGGGAAAACACAAATGTCTGAGAGTTAGAGCAGACATCTTGGACTGCATGACTAAAGATATTACAAAATGTTGGCTGTTGTGGCCAAACACAAAGTGTATTAGCCAATGATGGTCTGAATGATGAAGCTAGTTGCCCAGCAACACAAACCCTAAACATGGGGTATGAGAGACAATTGTTGCCATCTGGATTCTTCTGTGTTGAGTACAGAGATGCTTTAGTCATGTGACAAGATCATCTGCATGCTGCTGTTTCCATAGAAACCCCAGAGGAATCAGCAGAGAAAGAGATTCCAATTACTGAGGAAGCTGAAAGGCACCTTTAAAGACTTTGTTCATTTTATTTCATTTTGTATTTGTGAGAAAGATGAGGAATGAAAGCATGAAAAGCATGGAGATATATTTTTTTCTTCCTCATATTCTTCATTAACTTAGCTGAAAAGGTATTTTGGGTGAAATGGGGAAGGGAAGAAGAAATGCTGTTGAATGCCAAGTTTTTCACAGTTAAGAAGAGACCACACAGCTCATTTTATTTATGAGTAACAATACAAGAGGAGGAAGAAAGAAAAGATCAATACTTATTCTAATAGGACCTAAACCAGAAATGCATCACATAAGACCACCACAGTTATAGCTTTGTCAGACTTCCCTGAATGGTTTTGGGTCTCATGCTGATTTGAGTGGATACCCTCTCCAAAGAGTTCTGTCTTGGTAACATTTATAGAGGGGAGGAAAAGGACACTGGTCGAGGATAAGGAAATTGAGATTTTTCCTTAGTTATCCATGTGACCCCAGGCAGGGCATTTAACTTCCCTGGACTTGAGTTTTCACATCTGCACAATGAGTATAATTCTATGCTTCAGTAGAATTGAAGTCAACAAGAATTTATTGCATTCCATTAGAGAGACCTGGGTCTGACACCAAAGGATATGAGTTAAAATTTTACACCTGCAGCTCATTACTGGCATGATTTTGGACACGTTGCTTTGACTCTCTAAGTTTCAATTTCTTCACCTATAAATGAAGCGGCTGGGCTGGATAATTAAACTATTATTGTTCTAAACATCACATTCTACACACTGAGACTATATCAGAAACAAAGGCAACTTACCGGATCATTCTCCTGAGTTCGAGAGATGGTTCTGCATTTCTCACCTAGAACCTGGGTATCCAGACTGACAGCAATGCTTTGTGATGCCTTGGTGCCCACATGTAGAAAGCATCCTGAGTGCAACTGTAAAGGAAATTAGCTGGTTGCGACAATGTGGCCAACACAGGGCATTTTCTGCCTGCCATGAGGTCAGGGCACTGTGCTGGCAAAATGTCACCACAGTGAGAATTATGTTTGAAGTGACTGGGAAAAGGTTCTACTCTTATTTGTATTTTTCTTCTGTAAGTTTCCCTGAATTACTCTCATTTCCTTGATTCATTTCAATCCATGTGCTGCCATTTCAGGTTTGAGTCTGGTACCTAAATAAGTGATCCCATTAAGAAATAACTTAGGAGCACAGTATAGCCATTAATGTCTCATTTCTGGGAATGTCCCATAATGCTCCTACCTACAGTGATGAATGGTGTCTACAACTATGCAATTTGGAGCTGTCTAGTAATCCATAATCACCTCAATTATCAGGAGATTAGTGGAATGTTCCCCATTATTTTATATTTATAATTATATTCCCTGCGTTACTTCTTGCTAGCAGTGCCCTAGCATAAAGAATCTCAAACATGCAATAAAGGAATATCTGAAGCACCCAGCTAAGTGAATACAAACTACTCTGCATGAAATTCACTCTAGAACATGCTGAACATCTTATAGGAAGAGGCAAAATGAGAGAAGATTTCAGGCAGCAAATTTCAAAGAAAATGTCAAGAAGAGAACCTTTTACTTGAACCTGAAGATAACAGTTATGATTAAGCAAAACACTGTTCAGAAGTGACAGTGCAAGGAAGCTGACAAAAACTCAAAACAACAAAAAGATAATCTACTCTTAAGGAATAAGTGGGTCAAAGAAGAAATCATAGAAATAATAATTTCTAAAGAGCATGATAACAACGAGACAATACACCAAAATTTATGGGATGTTGCCAAAGAAGTAGATAGGGGAAATTTTATATTTCTGAATGTCTACATTAACAAAACAGAGAAAGAACAGATAAATGGATTAGGTGTATAATTAAAAAAAACTAAAAAAGAACAAATTAAAAATCTCCAATTAAACACCAAATTGGAAATCCTGAAAAATCAAAGGAGAGATGAATAAAATTGAAAGAAACACTGAACTAATAAATAAAGTTAGAAGCTGGCTTTATGTGGAACCCGCCCCCTCCCCCCAATAAAATAGATAAACTGTTGGCTAATTTGATTTTAAAAAAGAAGAAAACAAAATACCAGTATCAAAAATGAAAGGTGTGAATTCAAAACCAATGAAGTGGAAATTAAAGCAATTATCAGGAGTTATTTTGCCCAATTATATGGCAATATATCTGACAATCTATGTGAAATGGATAGCTCCAAAAATATAAGTTGCCCAGATTAATAAAAGTAGAAACAGAATATTTAAATAATCAATTTTAGAAAAAGAAATTGAACATCAATGAACTCCCTAAGAAAAATCCCCAGGGCCAGATGAATTCACAAGTTAATTCTACTAAACATTCAAAGAAAAATTAATCTAATACTATATAAACTATGTGGAAAAAGAAGTGAATTTCTTTTATGATACAAATATGGTGTAAGATATATACAAAATACAAATATACCTAAATCAGGAAGAGCACCAAAACAGAAGAAGAAAATTACAGACCAATTTCCCTAATGAATATTGAGGCAAAAATTTTAAATAAAAATATTAGTAAAGAGATTACAGCAATATATCACAAGGACTATGACTTGGTAGAATTTATACCAGGAATGCAGGACTGGTACAATATTAGGAAAACTATCACATAATTTACCTTACAAATAACAAGACCAACAGAAATAATGATTATCTCTATAGATGCAGAAAAAGCCTTTGACAAATTATAACATGCTTTCCTATTAAATACACTAGAGAGCACAGGAATAAACAAATCTTTCCTTAAAATAAGTAGTTACCTATCTAAAACCATCAGCAAGTATTATCTAAGGGGGATAAGCTAGAAGTTTTCACAATAAGATCAGGTATGAAGCAAGGATGCCCATGATCACCACTATTATTCAATATTGTACTAGAAATGCTAGCTATAGCAGTAAGAAAAATAAATTGAAGGAATTAGAACAGGCAGTGAGGAAATAAAACTATTAGTCTTTGCAGATGATATGATGGTTTACATAGAGAATGAACTAAAAAACTAGTTGAAATAACTAATGTAACAACTTTAGCAAAGTTGCTGGACATAAAATAAGCCAACAGAAATCATTAGCATTTCTACATATTGTCAACAAAGTCTAGCAACAAGAGAGAGAAATTCCATTTAAGATAACTCTGGACAATAAAAAATACCTGGCAGTCTACCTGTCAAGAAAAACTCTGGGAACCATCAACACAAATACAAAACACTTTTCACAGAAATAAAGTCAGATCTAAACAACTAGAGCAATATCAATTGCTCATGGCTAGGCTGAACCAATACAAATAAAAATGAAAATTCTACCTAAATTAATCTACTCATTCAGTGTCATACCAATCAAACTATTAAAAAATTATTTTACAGAGCTAGAAAAAAATAACAAAATTCATCTGGAAGAACAAAAAGTCAAGGATATGAAGGGAATTAAATTTTAAAGGGTATTATAAAGTGGTGATCATCAGAACAATTTGGTAGTGGCTAAGAAATAGAATGGCAGATCAACAGAATAGATTAGGTAGGTACACAATACATACTAGTAAATGACTATAGTAATTTAGTGTTTGTTAAACTCAAAGATATAAGTTTTAAGGGTAAGAACTCACCATTTGACAAAAACTTCTGGAAAACTGGAAAACGGTATGGCAGAAACTAGTATAAACCAACACGTCATACTGTACACCAAGATAAGGACAAAATGGGCACATGATTTAGAAATAAAGCTTGATACCATAAACAAATTAGGAGAGATAGAATAATTTACTCATAAGATCTATGGATAAGGGAAGAATTCAGGACCAAACAAGAGAGACCATTACAAAATGTAAAATGGGTAATATTGATTATTAAATGAAAAAGTTTTTGCACAAACAAAACAATGCAACCAAGATTAGAAGGATGTAAAAAACAAGTATCTCTGATAAAGGACTCATTCCCAAATATACAGAATTGAGTCAAATTTATAAGACGACAAGTCATTCCCCAATTGATAAATGGTCAAAGGATATGAACAGGCAGTTTTCAGAGGAAGAAATTAGATTTCATATTGTCATATGAAAAAACACTCTAAATCACTATTGATTAGAGAGATGCAAATCAAAACAGCTCTGAGGTACCACATCACACATATCAGATTGACTAATGTGACAAAACAGGAAGATGATAAATGCTGGAGGAGATGTGAGAGAGTTGGAAAACTAATTCGTTGGTGTTGGAGCTGTGAGATGATCGAACCATTCTGGAAAACGATGTGGAACTATGCCAAAGGGCTACAAAAATGTGCCTATCCCTTGAACCAGCAATATCGCTTCTAGGACTGTATCCCAAAGACATCATAAAAACGCGAAAGGGTCTCACATGTACAAAAATATTTGTAACAGCTCTCTTTGTGGTGGCCAAGAACTGGAAATCGAGGGAATTTTGCCTTCTCTTCTAAGAATCTGCATATTTGTTATACAGAAAGGGCTATGCTAAGTGTGGTGAGGAGTTACAAAAGAAGATGATGAGCTTGTCCTTGGTCTTCAGAAGCTTATAGTTTAAAATATCCTGTCAACTTCAACATGGACTACAAATTGAGAGCTGAAAGGAACTGTAGAGATTGTTAATCCAACCCTCTCAATCTGCAGTTGAGGAAAAACAGGTGAAGGGACTTGTTTAAAGTTATACAGATAATAAGTGGCAGAAACCTGTTGACTCCAAATCCAGTGCTTTCTTATACCTCACTACATAAAGGCACCCTTTTAGTTTCATAACTTGCAACCCCACAATTATTTTGTATTCTCTTTTCTTTCCACCTACCTAATCAGTCATGCCATTCTACCAATTTTGCTGTAATGTTTTGTAAATTTGCTCCCTATTCTATTGATAATCATTTAATATAAATTTTGGACTTTAATAAGGGCCAGAGCTTGAATTAATCAATCAGAAGAAGAGCCTGGACCTAACAGTCTCTTTGTTCTCTGAAGTAAACTCAGAGAATACCTCTTCCTATGTCAACCAGCCAGATGGGGCTAATTTAGCACTCCTTAAGAGACCCTTAATCCAAGACACTATCTTGAATAATGGGACTTTTTCCACATCTTAATATTTTGTGGACATATACTATGCTATGGCATGTTAATAGTAAAGAAAAAACAGATATCCTGGGTTGTAATTTCAATTGAAACTTTGTCAACTCTGTTATCTTATTGTATTTACAACCTATGCAATTAAGAAGTTACTTTCTCATGGTCTAGTTAATCACTCATGGAGACCATGAATCTGAAGGACACAGACCCCCTTGGATTGTCCTAAACAGATTTAAGCCTGGTCATTCCTGTAAGAGTCAGAAGTTTTCTGGCTCCATGATCATGTAACTGCTAACTTTAAGGGAATAAACAATATGCATTTAATCTGTTTGCCTTTTTTAACCAAACTTCCAGGTTGACACTATATTTTCACCCATCTATAACCACTGTGGTCATTTCAGCGTAGAGTATTTTAAACATTAGCTTTGTAACAGGTTACCCTAACTTTGAGCTAGCTCTCTTCTACTCCATCCTCCCTTCACACAAGCTGCCAGAATAATTTTCTTTAAAACATTATTATTTGTGTGTGAGATGCTCTCTGTGACATTTTCTCCTCAGATATCTTCCATTTCCCACTGGTCTTATTCATTTTGAACTTCTTTCCCCATACCTTCCTCCCCTCCCCACCAATAGTCTTTCAGCTTTGTGTGTAGACTTCTCCATTCATACATAAGCTACCTGAGGGCAGGGACTGTCTTTCTTTTTTTTGTATTTGTATCTTCAGCACTTAGCACTGTGCTTTCCACAAAATATTCTTTGTTTATTAACCATCCAGAGGCTCTAGGGCCTCCTTTATTTTAGTTTCATATTAGAGACTTCTCTTTACCTACAAACAGCTATCCTTTCCTTTCTTTTCTCTTGACATTGGAAACAGAGAGAGGTAACAGATGAGGAAACTGAAGCAAACAGAGATTAGTGTTGGAGGTCAGATTTGAATTCAGATCTTCCTGACTACAGACTCAGTGCTCTATCCACCTGCACCACACCACCAACTTCCCCATCATGATGACAACATCTAGGCTAACTGGGAAATAGCAGAACACCTGGAGCCTTATAGTTAGTCATTAATGATTAGATGTTAGATTCTACTGTCTTGCCTCAGGAATTTCTGCTTAGCTTTGTGCTATTTAACACTTTAATCAATGACGTAGAGAAAGGTACACAGAAGATAAAAAACCCCTGGGAGTAGCTGGGGTTGCATGAGATTTAACTATTCCTATCTCAAAATTTTGTCTGGGAAAACACTGTACGTGCCACAGTTACCTACTCCATGAACCCACACCTTAGACCAATCTGATCAGTAGCATAGTTTAGCTACGTTGTGGATTAAATAAGATTTTGTGAGCTGCTACATTTATGATATTATCTATAAGGACAAACTGTATGCCAAGTTTCAAATAATGAAACCTTAGTAACACAATCTGTTTTATAAGCTGCAGACTGCTTATATTGTGTTGCACTACTACCCCTACATATCTGATTACAAGATTCAAGGGGACAGGTCATCTTTAGTATGTCTCCAAAGCACATGCGTGTGATAGCAACAGATACATTTTTAAAAGAATGAAAAAAATTGTAAAAATAAATACTAATGTATGTTTACTAGAGTACCAGAATTATAATTATTAAAATCCTAGATTCGGTAATTTTGGGAAATACACTTTAAAGTGATATGTATTCTCTGAGAATCACAAGCAGATCTCTTAAGGTTCTAAGTTTGCTGAGGTTCATTTCTTCTGTAGTTACAAGCAGCATTTTGCAGTGGGTGCTGTGCATACAATGGATGCTCAAATAATATAACTGGTTGACAAAAAATACATTTATAGCTGTATGTACTTTACTTTTTATTGAAGCAATGACATTATTCCTCAAATTTGGCCTAAATGGCAAAAAAAAAACCAAAACCAAAAACCCACCCAACTATGGCAGAAATACTCATTAACACAGGGAAAAAGGAACATGGGATAGAAAAGCACATGAACTTAAGTTTCTTTAAATGGCAATACTAGTACTTGAAAAAACCAGAGAGATTCTGAAGGGCCACAGGGTGGTGCTATTTCTACAGTAATCCCATGTCTTTATCAGCCATGCCCTATTAAACAAAATCAAAGGCTAGGAAATAGGTTTTCTACTTCTCACAGGTTTATGTGTGAAATATGGTTGGTTGCCTGTTTCCGGGGGAAACAGCCAGCTGCACCCTGGCCTTTGCAGTTCTGGAACACAGATGCTGAGAAGCATTTGTGGGTCAATTAAGCAGAGGTCACCCTGAACTAAGCAATAAAAACCAACATCCTTTTACTGACATGTCATGACCACGGGTCTCTCAGTACCCAGAATTTTAATACAAGCCACTAATACTTCTTGCTTTAATTTTGTAAGGCTAAACAGGCTTTTTTTTTTTTTGCATTAAAAAATGGTATAAAGAGTCTCCTTTAAAAAATCTCAAAAAATGTGCTCAACAAGAGATTAAGCAAACCATAGCTCAATACCTTGTTTCTTCTTCTTATTCATCCAGGAGTATTCAAGAGGGACATGAATGTATGCAATATTTTTTGATTGGTACTGGGGGTTTAGAAGGAGATAAATTCCATTAGGGAAAGGGCAGACAATTATAAAGACGTCTGGAGTGAATCTTGTCCATGTGAGAGTGGGGCACTGTTAAGTTCAGAACCTGTTTTTTCTCAAGCACCACCATTCTATTCAAATACCTTGAAGTTCCTACAGACTAAAATGAACAGAAATGGAATCCAGATTCCTCTTTGAGTATAAATTTACCACTGAAGGCACCAGGGAACTTGCTGTTTTCCAAAAGGCATTAAAAATGTCATTAAATGGCCTGTCATTTTACCATAATCATTTTCAAATATATAACAATTTTTCCCTCAACCCCAAATTGGAGAAACAACTCTTTTAACAAAGAATAAGAATCAAGAAGAAAAGTTTTTCAGTAAAACCAGCCAACCTATAAACTGCCTTTGACAATATGTGGATTATGCCAAAATCATAGGCCTTTACTTTTGCAATGATAAGAGGGAAATTCATTTTATCAAATCTTCTCTGAAGCCAAGGCTGGTCATTATTACACAGTACTGAGTTTCATTTTATTGTTCTTCCATTTACTTTGTTGTAGCCACTGTGTATATTACTTTCATGATACTGCTTACTTCATTCAAGCCTTCCCACTTTCTATGTATTCTTCATATTCATTGTTTCTTATAGTGCCAGCAATATCTCATCACATTAAAGTATCACAATTTTTTTTGGCTTCCTTCTTAATTGAATGGCACCTAAAAGTGTTACTATGAATATTCTGGAATATGGAATCATTCTTCCTATGTTTGACCTTCTTGGGGTAAATGCCTAATTAGTGTAATCTCTTGTGTCACGAGCATGGACATTTTAGGCACTTACAAAAACAAACCAACCACCCACAATTTCAAATGGTTATGCTTGTTTTCCTATAGCCCTGCCAACACTGATGATTTCTATTTCTTGTCATCTTGGCCAGTTTGCTGAGTTTGAGGGGAAGCTTCAGGACTGTTTTGGTTTTCAATTTCTTGGTATTAGTGGTCAGGAGTAATCTTTCATATGGTTAAAAGGCTTTAATTTTTCTTTTGAGAATCATTTCTTTCCAAATGGCTCTTGGTCTTATATATTTGTTTTAATTCCTGATAAAGACTTTGGAGGTCAGAACCTTTAGCTGAGATATTCAAGGCAAAGATTTTTTCCCCACCAATAATTCCTCTTATGATAGCTCCCCTATTTTACTAATACAACAGCATTTCAATTTGATGCAACAGAAATCCTACAATCTTCCATTCTGTGACTGCCTTTATTCTTGTTTGGCTAAGAATTCTGCCTCTATGATGCAGAAAAATGGGCACACTAATGCCCTGCTGGTTGAGCTATGAATTCATTCAACCAATTGTTAAAGCAATTAGAATTCTATCCCCCTTCCAAAAATGACTAAAAGGTCTATATTCTTTGTGCCACTACTAGGCATATATTGTAAGGTGGTCAACAATAAAAAGAGAGGTCCCCACATATGCCAAAATATTTATGGCAGCACTTTTTATAATAGCAAAGAATTAGGAACAAAGTAGATACCAATCAACTGAGGAACTGCTAAACAAATTGTAGTACATGAGTGTAATGGAAAATCACTGTGTTATAAGAAAGGAAGTATATGATGAACACAGAAGAATGGGAAGACATATAAAATGATGCAACCTGAAGTAGAACCAGGAAAACAACATATACGATGACTTCAACCATGTATGTAGAAAAAAACAAAAAAAAGTAAAATACTGCTATGAAATTATAATGACCAAGCCTAGCCTCAAATAAGAGATACAAGAAGGTGTCTTCCTTACCTTCTTTGCAAAGGCATGGGGACACTACAAGCAAGAAGCCCAACTATAATGTCAGATTTTGTGAATGTGTGGGGTAGTCTTACTGAACTGTTGTTCTTACCTTTTTTTTATCCTTTGTTATAAACGAAGAAGAGTTACAAGAGGAATATAGCTTTGTAAAAATAAAACAACAACAAAGAATATGCTCTCTAGCCATTCTTGTGAAAGTTACTTGCTATCATTTTCTTCTAATTGTTAACGATGAGATCTTCTGTATTCAAGTTGTGTATCTATTTTAAATTTATTATGGTATACGGCATTAGGGGTTGATCTCAATCCAGTTTTAGTCAAACTGCTTTCCCTTTCTCCCAACAATTCTTGTAAATTCTTGTCTTTCACAAGCAGTTTGCATTCATGGGTTTATCCAACACTGGGTTATTTCTTTCAGTTATTTCTAATTCTTGCTCATTTAGCTTGCTTCACTGATCTCTTTTTCTATTTTTTAAACAGCACCAAATAGATTTGATGGATACTGTTTTGTAGTTTAGTCATTCATTACTTCTTCATCCCTGTTTGCTGTTATTTCCTTTGAGATTTGAGATCTTTTTGTTCCTGAAAATGAGTATTATTTTGTCTAGCTTTATAAAGTACCCCATGGTAGTTTGATTAGAATAGAACTAAATTTATCAATTAATTCATATGACACTGTCATTATTTTTATGCCAGCTCAGCCCAACCATTAGCAATGAATATAAAATTATTTAAGTTGTTCTTTATTTCTTTTAAAGAGTGTTTTGTAATTTGATTATATTAAGTCTTTAGTGTCTTGGTAGATTGACTCCTAGGTATTTTTTGCACTTAATAGTTATTATGAATAAAATTTACTTTTATTTCTTCCTAGATTTTGTTATTGCTACATGGAAATGATGATTTTTGTGGATTTATTTGCCTATCTTGCTTCTTTACGGAAACTATTAATTATATCAATTAGTTTCCCTGTTAATTCTCTAGGTTTTTCAAATTAAATCACATCATTTAAACAAAAACTCATGTTATTTTGGATATTGAATAAAAATTGCACTGAAATAGAAACCTGGGAAAAAGAATCATAAATCTGTTGAAGACTCACCTTATGGCTTTTGGAGATCAGCCTTATCACCTTTCTCAGCATCATTCCTAAAAGAAAAAAAAAGTGAAATTTCATTGGAGCCAATTTTCCTCCACAGTAAGTAGAATTTTTCTTGGTCTTAGCCTGGAAGACTGTGGTCTCATGATCTTGGTAAATCCACAAAAACAAGTGGACGGTGACATTAGTCATCATTCAATTTAAGATAAAAACTAATTTCTCTGCAGTTTAGAAGTGGATATTCTTAGATTCGCAGAATTGGAAGATGTCATCTAGCCTAATGTGGTAGAATACCTTCTAAACATTCACGAGCAATGAAGCATTTATTACTTACAAAGCAGGCCATTCTAATTCTGAGATCTGCCTCCAATTGCTACTTATTAGCCCAAGGGTTGTCCTTTGGATCTTACACTGAAAAAAATTGAGGTGCCCCTGGAGAAGAAAGCCTCATTTGATAATTTATTCTTCGTAAGATGCCACTGAGTTTTCAGTTTGAATGGACTGAGGGAACTTTAGAATATGAGTTTTAGCTTCTGTTCATACTGGTCAGAAAGTTCAAACCAGTTCATTAAAATGCTAACTCCACCACACCTACCCTCCTTCATTATTTGAAGGACATGGATTTCTGTCATTAAACTGATATGCTAGTAACGTACTGTAACCAAAGTTCTCCCATTATATCTAATTATGTCATGGAGGTGACCCTGAGGCTCAAAGACTATGCCAGAAAATCTGTAGAATGCAAATTGCTTGAGGTCATGGATTTTTTTGTTTTGCCTCTTTCTCTAGTGCCCACCACAGTGTCTTGCATATAACTGGTACTTAAATATTTGTGGGAGTGGCCTAGTTTAAATAAAGAGAGGCATAACCATAAAGTGATTTTTTTTTGGGGCCAGCAATTTATGAAACCATAAAAAGGCATGGAAAGGTTATGATCTGTATCTGAGAAATGAGTAGCCACTAACCACATCTGTGAAATCACTTTTGAAATATGAAGTATGGAAGGGACAACCCTTTAAAAAAAGATTTAATAGATATATTATATTTTACAACAAACAAAAGAGCCCCTGCCCATGGTTCCAAAAGTGAAGAATACTGTAATATAGTGGAAAGAATGTTAGATTTTTCAGACCCAAGTCTAGTTAGTACTAGTTAAGCTTGAGAAGAACTTCTGAAAAATTAACTGGAAAATCAAATAACTTAAATCTTAAAATGGATGGGTCAAAGAGCAAATTATACAAACAATAATTTCATTCAAGGTAATGACAACAATAAGACAACATACCAAAATTTGTGGGATTCAGTCAAAGTAGTACATAGAGGAAAATTTGTATCTCTAAATGTTTTCATCAATTAAAGAGATGAAGAACAGATCAATAAATTAGGCAGGCAATTAAAAAACTAGAAAATCAACAAAAACCCACTGAACTAACAAATAAAACAAGGAGCTACCTTTTCGAGGAGAGAGGAACCCCCACTGAAATGGATAAGCAATTAGCTAATTTGATGTGAAACAACAACACTACCAGTATCAAAAATAAAGGTAAATTCACAACCAATGAAGAAAATAAAAGCCAACCACGAGGAGCTATTTTACCCAACTATATACAATCTAAATGAAACGAATGAATATTTACAAAAATATGAATTACCCAGATTAATAGGCCCAGAAATGGAATACTAAATAACCCTACCATTGAAAAGAAATTGAACAAGCCACAAATGAATTACTAAAGAAACAAAACCCAGGACCAGATGACTTTACAAGAGAAACCTACCGAACATTTAAAGAACAATTAGTTCCACAGTAATATGCTCTTAGAAAAAGCGGGTAAAGGAGTCCTGCCAAACTTCTTCTATAACACAAATATGATATTGACACCTTAAACCAGCAGAGTCAAAACAGAAGGTAAACTATAGACCAATTTCCTAATGAATATTGATGTAAAAAGAAATTTAAATATTAGTAAGGAGATTACAGCAACATATCATAAAGATCACACATAATGACTAGACTGTTCTTATACCAGGATTGTTATGCTGGTTCAATATTAGGAAACCTATAAACATAAATGACCATATGAATAACAAAACCCAAAGCCATATGATTTAATAGGTGCTTTTCACAAAATATAACACTTATACATGTTAATGTAACAGCACGTGAGAACAATCCCACTGGCACTCCAAATGAACGTAACTTTTAAAGCAGAAAAAATATCTACTTCAATTACTAGGACAAGCTCAAATAAGGACACTGAAAAAGGGCTATAGACAATGTAACTGATAATGAGGTATACCTTTTCTTTGTGAGTTTTTAGCCTTATGGGATATGACATAATGAAAATTACATTTTATTATAGTGTTTTACTATTTGACATCATATTCTGTTTGTCATAGGACAGATGTGCAATGTGTGAGGAAGGTTTCCTATTTAAGACATTAATGGTAGAAATTAAGGATTAATGAGAATTTATTGGAGAGCCTCTGGGTAGCAAAAGAAAGGACATAAAAAGGTACCCGCATAAAGATATCAAAACATTTCTCTATGATTGCTCAATTTTTCACCCCTGGGACTCTCCATTACCTCTACTTCTCTAAGGAAAAAACTTCTTTCTACTTCCCAGTCTAATAGTTTTGAGAATCTAGCAATTTTGAGATAAAATAACTTAATTCCAGATTATTTCTTTCTCTGAACCACTTCAGAATTTGTGCTTTTTAAGGACATACTTGGGAAGAATTCCAGAATTTGAAGAAAGCCTGGTGGTAATTTGGTCCAACTGGTACTCTTAACATTTATTTATTGCACTACTGAAAATTCAGAAAATATTCTAATAAACCTTTCTCCAGCTAACGCTAGATCCTATTGGTACAAACCCAGTGGGATCAGCATATGGTATACTGAGCGAACAAAGCAAGGAATGGCTTATGCTATACTCAGAAACATATATATATAGAAATAAATATAAATGTAAATGTACCAAGTTAAACCACAGAATTTCACAAAAGGAACTGAACTTGTAATTTGATCCAACTTCCCACAAAATGCAGAAATCCTTCCAATGACATCCTGACAGGTAGGTGGTCAATTTGGGTTCAGCGAATACTTTCAGTGAGAGAGAGCTCTCATTACTTCCTAAAAGAGCCAATTCTATTTTGGTAAAAGATTAGAAAATTCTTGCTCAGGTTGAGGTTAAAACAGATTTTCTCTAACTACTATCAACTGGTCCTAATTCAGTTGTTTTAAGGAGTACAGAATAATGCCTTTTTCACACGATAATCTCTGACATATTGGAAAATATCGATTACATCCTCTATCCTTTCAAGTCTTCTCTTTTCTAGGCAAAAGATACCTGTTTCAGCTGTTCATAAAAATTTTCATCCTACTCACTATTCATTGCTCAACTAAACTTTTATTAAACATCCACTATGTTCTAAGCACTAAGGATACAAAAAAAAGTGGCACTGCCTGCCTTCAAGGAACTTATTATGTAGTGAGGGAATAAAACAGAATGAAGATTTTTTTTTTTTGCGGGGGGAGAGGAGTTAGCAGTTGGGGAACGGGGAACAGTAGGGGCTAGAAATTAGGAAAGGCTTCAAATAGAACATGGTGTCTTAAAAGGAATCAGGGATTCTAAGAGGTAGAAGTGAAAGTGGTGTACATAAGTTCCCTGTCGTGGGACTCTGGGTCAGGAAATGCAAAAGGCCAAAGTCTAACAAGCTTCTCAGAAGCCTGATGCCTTTATGTCATGAATATTTTCTTTAAGAGAGTTAGAAATATGGTAGAACAGAACAGCATAAAAAAAGAAATCTGACTATGACTTAAAAGAAAGGAAACGAATGGTCACAGACAGAGCAGTGATTTCCGAGTCAGTCATGTGCCAAGTCAGATTACTAACTGGTTACAACAAAAGGTCAAATAAATACCAAATCAAAAGGCAAGGAAAAAGAGAAGAATATGGTGGGTGGAATTATAACAACTCCAAACGAACTTCTTTAAACACTCAATCTATAAGCATTTAAAAGTGCTCAATATGTATGCAAAGAATAAGACAATCTTTACTCTCACGGACAGAGTTCTAAGTTTAAAGTTCTGGAAGACAAATATATATAAAGAACAGATACAAAGTAGTTAGCTGATTATGAAAAATGGGCTACTGATTTTGCTTAGAGAAACTACACTAATTCAAAATATATTCCACAATGAAGAGGTAAGAAGAGCTCAGAAATCACTGTTGTCAACTTAAGGGCAACTGTGGTTGAGAGTATACACTCACTTTGCTTGTGTTGCAAAGCCCTACTCCAATTCCTTATATGGGTGAGGGTGTAACCCTAGTTTCTCAAAGGCTACCCTATAAACTCTGGCAGGCTTTGTGTGTGCTCCTAGCAACAGATTACCGCTGCTTTCTGCTAGTTAAGTAAAGAGAGCCTCATCACTAGTAGGCTCAGCCATTTGGTGATGATTATGTTGGCCATGTCAACCCCTGACACAAAATAGAATAAAAAATGTTCTTCAGTCCTGAATAATCCCCATTTCCTTCCTACAATGAGGCAAAAAAGGGAGCAGCAATTGCCAGGAGTCCTAATCCAACTAATTCACATTATTTAACATAAGCTACCTAATTTAAACCGTTGGTGTTCTAAATGTGATGTGAGATAAACCGCCCACTGCCAGAGCGGATATAACAATAGTTAACACTGATACAGTGCTTTACAGTTTTCAAAGGGTTTTACATATATAATCTCATTTTACCCTCACAACAATCCTGTGAAACATGAGCTATTACTATCTCCACTGTACAGATAAGGAAACATGGTAAAAGAAGTGACTCGCCCAACGCGAGCAAGTATTGGAAGCCAGATTTGACCTCTGGTCTTCCTGACTGCAAGTCCAGCACTCTAACATGCCACCTCATAGGAAATGAATCCTATTTCAATCTTGACGTTCTTGCCATAAATGAAACCAGACAACAAAATGTAGTTAAATGCACAGGTTCATCTTTGAGGCAAATAAAGGAATTGGTAGAGTTGGCTTTATCACATATTTAAAAGCAACAAGAAATATTTCATAGGATGCTTTGTCCCCTCATAATGCAATGTTCCTAAGAAGTGTTTGCAAAAGGTCACCAGAAAGATAAATGTAGCCTATGTTAACAACAATTATTACAGAAAACGAAGAGGTAAAGACCCTCCAAATTAAAACAATAAATACTCTGATTATTGATTGACTTCAAAGTAAAGGTAACCATATGATGAGATAAAGTATGAGCAAGAGACATCTGTGTTTCAGGCAAAACAATTCTGAAGGCACTGAGGGTTTGCTTCTCAAGATACGTGAAGAAGGGAGGATAGAAAATGTTTAGGAAAAAACTAAATTATTTATTTATAAAGGATAATTAGGAAAATAACAACTACATACTTCCGTACCTGTAAAATACTACAATAATCTCCAAAAAGACTGGAAATATGCTAAGAAATAACACTGTTAGACATATACCCCAAGGAAGTAAAAGATAAGTAAGTTGCTTTCCACCAATCAATCCAAAATTTATTAAGTGCCTATCGTGCCAAGCACCATTACAGATGCTGAAGTTACAAACACAAAGAATGAAATAATTCCTACTCTTAAGGACTTTACATTCTAATGGGGAAGACAAGTACATATAAAAATAAATAAAGTTAGTATGGATGTGTACTTAATGTGTACAGAGTACTTAAATGGAAGGTAGTTTGGGAGAGAGGGTACTAACAGTTGGGGAGAAATGGGACAGATTTCATGCACAAGATAGTGCTTAAGTCACATCTTAAAGAAACAGAGAGGGACTCCATGAGATGGAAATAAGAAAGGCATGCTTTCTGGGCAGGGGGGACAGCCAGTGCAAAGGATTTCCTCATATACAACAGATGTTCTCCTCTATATTCTTCATGGACACCTGAAATCCTTTGGTGTGCTGCAGGCAGCCTGAGAGCTATAAGCAGCATGCCACAAGTGTACAGGTCTGTTCTAGAACATAGGTTTCCAAAGTGGGCAACACCACCCCCTGGGGAGGTGTTGAAATGATCCAGAGGGGCAGTATATTTTAGAAATGAAGTAAAAAAAACCCAAAACATTAAAAGGTTAAAAAAAGTAGATTGGCAGGGGGCTGCTGAGTAAATTTTTTTTTTTTGAAAAGGGAGCTATCTGTCTTTTTTACCTTACTCCCCTTGGGGCACCTAGGTGGTACAGTGGATAGAACACCAGTGTAGGAGTCAGGAGGACCTGAGTTCAAATCTTACCTTAGACACTTGACACTCACTAGCTGTGTGACTTTGGGCAAGTCACTTAACCCCAACTGCTTCATCCTGGGTCATCTCCAGTCATCCTGATGAATATCTGGTCACTAGATTCAGATGGCTCTGGAGAAGAAGTGAGGCTGGTGACCCGCACAGCCCTCCTTCAGTCAAAACAAAGTCAAGTGCAAGTCATGTCATTTCTCTGATGGCATGGTCTTCTTCAGCATCAAACACACCTTACCCCCTTATTACCAAATAAGTTTGGGAAGAGGTTAATAGAAAAACAATGGAATGAACTGAGCAGAGGGGCCACATGGCCAGATCTACACTTAAGGAAAATTACTTTGGCAGCAATATATTAAGTAGACTGGAGTGATGACACTTGAAGCAGGGAGAATATTAGGAGGCTATTGTGATAAAATCAGTGAAAGGAGAGGAGGACCAGAACTAAGATGGCAGTTCTGTGAATGAATGAAGGCATCAAATGAAAGAGATGTTGTGAAGAGAGAAATAACAAGATTTGGCAACCGAATGGATATATGAGATTGAGGGAGAATGAGCAGTTGAAGATAATGAACCTGGGAAACTGGTGCCTTTACCAGAAAAGGGAAGTTTGGAAAAGGGGGCCAACTGAGGAGGGAAATACAATGAGTTCAGTTTTGGATATAATGAAGTCTGAGATGCCTATATAACATGCTAGCTTGCAATGTGCAAGGAGTGGGTGGTGATGTAAGATGAGCTCAGGAGAGAGACTAGGGCTGGATATATAGATCTGGAGTCATCTGAATGGAGATGATAGTTAAGTCTATGGGATCTGATGAATTTACTGAGAGACTATGGAATAATAATTATAACACTTAAATAATAATAATAAAATATATAAATACTTACATTCCAGGCACTGTGCTGAGCACTTCAAGAATATGCTCTCCTTTGATCCTTACCATCTTGTGAGACAGGTGCTATTATTATTCCCATTTTACAGATGAAGAAACCAAGGCAAATAGAATTTAAGTGATTTGCCCAAGGACATACAAACAGTAACTATCTGGGTCTGGATATGATTCCGGGATCATACGGACCACTTAGGATAGTACTTTGGGGGGAATACCCAGTTAGTCGGCTGCATATGGATGATAAGCCAATAAAACAGCCCGAGGAGTGGTCAGAGAATGAGGAGGTGAACCAGCAAAGAGTAATGTGATGCAAACATGAGGAAAAGAATATCTAAGAGGCATCAATTTTACAAATAGACTGGGAAGTCTAAGGACTGAAAAAGACTATTGGACTTGGCAACTGAAAGATCAATGGTAACTTTGGAGGGGGTCATTTCAGTTGGTGATGAAGTGAGAGACAGAATGCAAAGGATTGTGTGAGCAGAGAAGTACAGAAAGTGTAGATAATTTTTTTCAAGGATCTAGGCTTTAAAAGAGAGGAAAGATACGCAAATTGATAAGTTTGAGGGAATGGGAAGATCTAGTGGAGGTTTTTTTAAAGGATGGGGAGTCTTAGGAATATCTCAAAACAATAAGGAAGGAAATGGTTCACAAGAAGAGGCTGAAGATTCAAGAGAGGGAAGGATGACTGAGAATGCAGTCAATTAGAGAAAATAGGAATGGACAGGATTAAATGCATATGTATAGGGGCTGGCCTGGACAAGAAAGAGGGCAAGGTATAGTGAGAACTAGGTAAAAAGAAGACATAATTAACATCTTGGACAAAGAGGTACAAAAATCTTACTGAAGAAGAAAATAACTTGTTAAAAAATTAGAATTGGTCAAATGGAACCTAATCACTCCGTGAGGGGTTTTCAGGTTAAAAAAAAAAATGAGAGAAATGGGAGTTCATGTGAAATGCCCTGAAGACAAGAAGCTACTCAGCAGTGAGAGAAGGGAAAAAACAAGCTATGAAGGCCTTGAGGAGGGTTAGAAAAAAGGTGGAACAATTTTTGAAGAGAGTAAGACTGGTCCTTTGTTTTCGAAGAAGATCAATGACACCACAAAGCGATGTCTTGACTCACACAGGAGGATTACATTTTTAAGTGTGGAAGAGTCATAGTCATCAGCCTCACTGTCTTCCAGAGTCATTGAAGTCCAATGGGAAGACAAAAGTAAAAATGAATGGCATTGGACACAGCCCATAAAATACTTGTAAAAAATGACTCTAAACAAATTCCAGAGTAGCAAAAGCCACAAAATGACAGTGAAAGAGATTTCCAGCCCAAGGCAGCCTGGAAGGCCGACAGGAAAGGTCTACTGCATGGGGCTCAGAGTAGAGCTCAGCCTGGCATGAACTGCACAGTGCGTCAGGAACAGGATGGGGAACAAGCTTCAGGGAACCACCGGCAGCAGTTCCCAGATTCCTCAACCCACAAATGCCAGCTTCAAAGGTCAGTGAGAAAGCTCCTTCACTCAGGAGAAGGGAACATGGTCTGGACTGCTGGCAGCAACCACTGCAGCAGCAGCATCCATTTTTGGAGCCCTTTGCCTGAAGCGAAGGGGGAATTCAGATCAGCTGCTGATCTGAATCTCAGCCTTGAGCACTGCCCTGGGGTGAGGAGGAGCACTGGCTGGCCTGATGGAGCTGGAGGAGGTTGTGGAGGGGGAATTCTACTCCCAGATTCTGGGCAGAAAAGTTTTTGGTTGCTCCTAGACGAATGTGCAGGCTAGGAGAGAAGTAAACTCCTCTCCCTCGACTGGAGGAATTGAGAACTTACAAAGTATACCCAGAGTATACCCTCCTCTTGACAAAGGACTCAAAAGTCAAGTAACTGGCTGGGAAAATGCCCAAAAAAGGGGAAAAGTAAGACTATAGAAGGATACTTTCTTCCATCTTTTCAGATGAGGAAGAACAATGCATACCATCAGAGGAAGTCAAGGCTTCCAAAACCTCCAAAATAAATATGCAATGGTCTTAGGCTCAAAAGGATTCTGAAAATCAAGCAAGAGAAGTGGAGGAAAAATTGGGAAGAGAAATGACAGCAATGCAAGAAAATCATGAAAAGTGATCAACAGCTTGCTAAAGGAGAACCCCAAAAATGCTAAAGAAAATAACACTTTCAAAAATAGGCTAACTCAATTGGCAAATGAGGTCCAAAAAGTCGGTGAGGAGAAGAATGCTTTAAAAAGCAGAATTAGTCAAATGGAAAAGGAGCTTCAAAAGCTCACTGAAGAAAATAGTACTTTAAAAATTAGAATGGAGCAGACAGAAGTTAATGACTTTATGAGAAACCAAGAAATTACAAAACAAAATCAAAAGAATGAAAAAATAGAAGATAATGTGAACTATCTCATTGGAAAAACAACTGACCTGGAAAATAGATCCAGGAGAGACAATTTATAAATTATGGGACTACCTGAAAGCCATGATCAAAAAAAGAGCCTAGATATCATCTTTCATGAAACTATCAAGGAAAACTGCCCTGATATTCTAGAACCAGAGGGTAAAATAAATATTGAAAGAATCCACCAATGACCTCCTAAAAGAGATCTGAAAAGAGAAACTCTTAGGAATGTTGTAGCCAAATTCCAGAGTTCCCACGTCAAGGAGAAAATATTGCAAGCAGCTAGAAAGAAACAATTTGAGTATTGTGGAAATGCAATCAGGATAACACAAGACCCAGCAGTTTCTACGTTCAGGGACATAGGGCTTGGAACATGATATTCCAGAAGTCAAAGGAATTAAGATTAAAACCAAGAATCACCTACCCAGCAAAACTGGGTATAATATTTCAGGGAAAAGGATGGTCATTCAATGAGATAGAGGACTTTCAAGCATTCTTGATGAAAAGACCAGAACTGAATACAAAATTTGACTTTCAAACACAAGAATCAGGAGAAACATGAAAAGGTAAACAGGAAAGAGATATCATAAGGGACTTTCTAAAATTTAACTGTTTTCATTCCTACATGGAAAGATAATATTTATAACTCTTGAGACTTTTCTCAGTATTTGGGTAGTTGGAGGGATTACACACACACACACACACACACACACACACACACACACACACAGAGCACAGGGTGAGATGAATAAGAAGGGGATGATATCTAAAAAATAAAATTAAGGGGTGAGGAAAGAATATATTGGGAGGAGAAAGGGAAAAATGAAATGGGGCAAATTATCTCTCATAAAAGAGGCAATGAAAAGTTTTTTCAATGGAGGAGAAAAGGGAGGAGATGAGAGGGAAAAAGTGCAGCTTACTCTCTTCACATTAGGCTTAAGGAGGGAATAACATGCTCACTCAATCTGGTAGGAAAATCCATCTTACACTACAGGAAAGTAGGGGAGAAGGTGACAAGTGGGGTGGGGAGGATGATAGAAGGGAGGGCAAATGTGAGGAGGGAATAATTAGAAGTAAACACTTTTGGGGAGGGATAAGGTCAAAAGAGAGAATAGAATAAATGGGGGGCACGATAGGATGGAGGGAAATATATTTAGTCTTCCACAACATGACTATTATGGAAGACTTTTGCAGAACTACACATATATAGCCTATATTGAATTGCTTGCCTTCTCAGTGGGGATGGGTGGGGAAGGAGGAGGGGAGAGAAGTTGGAACTCAAAGTTTTAGGAATGAATGTTGAGAATTGTTTTTGTATGCAACTGGGAAATAAGAAATACAGGTAATGGGGTAAAGAAATCTATCTTTCCCTGCAAGAAAAGAGAGAAGACAGAGATAAGGGAAGGGAGGGGTGTGATAGAAGGCATGGCATATTAAGGGAAGGAGTAATCAGAATGCAAGGCATTATGGGATGGGGGTAAGAGAGAGATAAGGAGAAAATTTAGAACTCAATTTTGTGGAAATGAATGCTGAAAATGAAAAATAAATAAATAAATAAATATTTAAAAAAAAAAAAAAAAAGAATGGCAATGGGCCCAGTATGCAATGGGTGACCTCAGTGTCTTTGATACTTTACCAACCTTCATGAACTCCACAGTACCTGCTTTGGCTGCCTTCATAGTTGCTGAAACAAACTGTTCTCATTCACCTGTTTTACTGGGGAAAGCCTTCACATGCTTGAGGTAGATATCCCCTTAATTCACCAACAGGTTTAAGGCTTACTGCTTACCCTCAGAAAGTGAGATAGGGAATAAAAGAGGAAAGAAAAAAAGAGGCTAGATGGTGCCACTGCACGATCCAGAGTTCTGAGCCTGGAGTCAGAAAACTTCATCTTCCTGAGTTCAAATCTGGCCTCAGACACCTACTACTATGCAACCCTGAACAAGTCACTTAACCCTTTTTGTCTCAATTTCCTCATCTGTAAAATGATCTAGAGAAGGAAATGAGAATCCACTCCAGTATCTTTGCCAAGAAAACTTCAAATGGATTCACAAAGAGTAGGATACGGCCAAAATGACTAAATGACAACGAAAGGAGCTGCCCAGTTGAGGTTGGAAAACAAATTTGTTATCACCACTCTGTGTGGTAGCAAACAACTGGAAAGCAAGTAGATGCTTGTTGACTGGGTATGGGTAAACAAATTAAAGTACGTTAATCTAACAGAATTCTATTACATATAATAAACAATGAACATTAATTCAGAGAAGTGTAGGAAGGCTTATATTAACATTAACTTGGGCAGAATAAATAAGTAGAATATACACAATGACCACACCAATGTAAAGAGGAAGAATAAAATGAAGCTGAAAACAGTATAATGACAACAACCAAACTTGTCCCCAAAAGGGATAAGGAAATGAATCTTTCTCTCTTTGCAGAGGTGAGGAATAAGGCATGCATCATCAGACGTGGCTGGCATCTTGGTTAGCTTTGTTGACTTTTTTTTTTTCTTTCTATGTTCTGTTAAAAGGAACTTGCTGGGGAGGCAAAGTGGAGTGATATAGTCAGAAAATGTGATATAAAAATAAAAGATGCCAATAAAAATATTTAAAACCTCTAACAAATGTCTTTTAGATACCTAAGTGTTGTGAGTGGGTTTGGTTTTTTTTCCTCTCAGATGCAGACATTATTGAAACTGAAATAGGTTAAGAAAAAAATGAACAAATGACCTCATTTCAAAACTTCTCCAATTCACAAAGAGAGTTTTCATTCCAATTACTCCAGTAAGTGGTCTTAATTTAAGGAGGGGTGAAAAATATTGGGGAGGTAGAACCAACATGACTTGCCAATGGACTGGATATGCAGGATGAGTGATTATCTAAGGTTGAGAACACTGGTGACTAGAAAGATAGAGAGTGGTGCCCACAAAAGAAAGTGGATGGACAGTTAAGAGTCCAAGATAATGAGTTGTTTTGGATACAGTGAGTTTGAGACTGAAACTTATGGGAGTTTCATTCATTCCTTTATCATCCAGGTCTTATCTATGGACTAGACAGTTACAGACTGAGTGAGACAGCTAGATGGTGCAGTGGATACATATCTGAGTTTACATCCACTCTTAGTTGCTGTGTGATTCTAGGCAAGTTACTTCAAATATTCCCTTCATTTTCCTCATCTGTAAAATGGACTAATAATAGCCCATTACCTCCCAGTATTGTTGTGGATCACAGCTCTGATGGGTATAATTATTATATTATATATGGGTATATATTATTATCTCTATGAAGATGACTCTCAAATCTATATATTTAGTCCTATTCTCTGCTGAATTCCAATGTCTCATCATGAACTTCAGACATTCTGAAACATGTATCTCAAATTCAACATGCCCAAATTAACTTTACCCCAAAGTTAACTTTTCCAAACTTGCTTATTTCTATTGTATCAGTATCCTTCTAGTCACCCAGGTTCTCATACTCATCTCAGTTTCTGTTCAAGTTCCGCTCCTTTCACTCAGCATCAGTTCATACATGTTCTTCTAGGACTCTCTGAAGTCTTCCTGTTCATCATTTCTTATAGCACAATAGTATTTCATTACATTCATATACCATAACTTGTTCAGCCATTCCCCAATTGATGGGCATCCCCTCAAAAAAAAAAATATATACATATATATATATATATACACACACACACATATATATATGTTTTGTACATGTGGGACCCTTTCCTATTTTTATGATCCTCTGGGATACAGCCCTAGAACTGATATTGCTGGGTCAAAGGGTATGCACATTTTTTTAGCCCTTTGGGCATAGTTCCAAATTGCTCTCCAGAATGGTTGGATCAGGTCACAGCTCCACCAACAATGAATTAATTTTCCAACTCTCTCACATCTTCTCCAGCATTTATCATCTTCCTGCTGTGTCATAGTAGTCAATCCGACAGGTATGATGGAGTACCTCAGAGTTGTTTTGATTTTCATCTCTCTAATCAATAGTGATTTAGAGTATTTTTTCATATGACCATAGATAGCTCTAATTTCTTCCTTTGAAAACTGACTGTTCATATCCTTTGACCATTTATCAATTGGGGAATGACTTCTATTCTTGTAAATTTGACTCAGTTCTCTATATATTTTAGAAATGAGGCCTTTATCAGAGATATTAGCTGTAAAAATTATATCTTATGCCTAGGATGGAGTCAAGCATAAAGTAGCTTCTTGGCTAGCTGGGACCTAATTCTATCTTCCCCATAGTCTGACCTATGAGGTGGGGTGGGCACTTGAAGGGTCACCCAACCTTCTTGCTGATGTCCTTTCTCCTTTTCCCACCCTAGTCTGGCACTGAAACTCCATTTCTACCCCTGCTACAGGGAACCTAGAATCCCCTCTTAACTCAGAAAAGTACACCCACTCTCTTCATCCCAACAGTGATGGGCTATTCCTACGGGGGCATTTTGCATTGTTGTTTAGTTGTGTCTGACTCTTCATGACTCCATTTGGGATTTTCTTGAAAAAGATATTGGAATGGTTAGATATTTCCTTTTCTAGATCTTCTGACAGAAGAGGAAACTGAGGCAAACAAGGGTTAAGTAGCTTGCTTAGGGTGACACAACAAGTAAATGTCTGAGGCCAGATATGAACTCAGAAAGAGGAGTCTCTCTGACTCCCAGGTTGACACTCAATCCCATGTGCTACCTAGCTGCTCTTCTATGGGGGCGAACACCTCAGTACATCCTAAAGATTCTTGAGCCTTGCCATCTGCCCTGAAGGTGAATCTTCCACAAGTATTGTTTATATTTGTAAAGTGCTTATCACAGTGCCTGGTATCAAGCACCATACAAATGCTTATTCCAGGGGTAGGCCTCATGTGGTCCTCTATGTCCTCAAGTGCAAGAAGAACAAATTTGTTCTGTTAAGTTTGGTTTCAATCAATGGGTTGCACTTAAGAATGTAGAAGGCCACATGTGGCCTGGAGGCCCCGGTTCACTCCTCCTGGCCTATTCTCTTCTATTATTCCCTTCTCCAAATAGGAGTATAAGTTTTCAGAGAGAGGGAACCATCTTCTTTTCCTGTTTATATTCACAGTTCTTAAGTACAGAATAATCACTTAGTACTTTTTGTTCATTCATTTATCCATGGATAAATCTACTTGGCTTCCCTGGAATGAGGTTCAAGGACAGAAAAGTAAAAACATTTATGAAACACTTTAGTTAGAAAAAGCCTCTGACAGACTACTCCTAAAACCTCCAGCCTGTCAGAAATGGGAAATATTAATATTCACCTATGGTTCTAAGGATAGGAAGGACTGGATGCATATTACTCCTTCCAAATGAGGTGGTTAAAGAAGCAAGGCTGAAAAAGGGATTCTGGTGTCAGGCTAAAAAGATTTATCAAACAACTGAAAAATTTGTCTTCAATAGTTAATTAATAATGTAGGGCCAAGGTCGTGGATCTTGGAGAAGAAAACCATAGCAGATATGACTGGAAATAACTTATGGTATAAGCACATTCAGTATTAATTCTACAAAGTTCAAAATAGATGTAGTGTAAGTTGTGCTTTCACTGGTATTTCCAGTCAAACCTCTACATTCAAAAAAAATAATCATTGGTAGGATAACTTTCAAAAAGGAAAAAATGTCATAAAAGTAACCATAATGTCTAAAAAGCAACAGGTAAAGACAATAAAACAATTAAAATTTGGTTTATGTTTTCATTTCTGCTCTGATGATCAATCTTTTATTCAAAATAAGTTAATTCTGTTCTTAGTAAGATCTCTAGTACCTGTGATTAAAGGGGAATGTGTGAATGAATTACATATGCATGTTGGAATCTCACACTTTTCATTTTTTTATAGTAACACTTTTGGATACTGGGACCAATTAACTTATAAGATCCCACTATAACATGAAGCTAATATGATTATTCTTTACAAACGGACCACAAACAGATCTTAATGCAAGAATCTGTTGTTTTTTTTCTTGTGACTTTAAGCTCATGAAATTATTAAAATCTGATGGGTTTTAATTTTTGTATTGTACAAAGTATCTAAAAACATCTCTGAAGTCTACAAAAAGCATTTTAGCTCCTTTTCAGAAGTCCACTTTTTCCTATTAGTGAGCTGGTCAGTAGTATGAACTTATGGAAATTCAATATATTGTGAGATAAAGATAAAAAGTAATACTGATAACTTTTTAAATTTCCCTATTATAAAAAGCAAATCTTTGTCCCTAGCAAGCATTTCAGAAGGATTTTCCTTTTGTTAATACATAGTTTCATAAGCCTTTCATGTTTAGGTATAATACCTTTAGAGTATGGATTTTTTTTCCATTTTGTCATGTTTTTAGGAGGAGTACTGAATACAGTAGGTACTTAAATCTTTGAAATAAACTGCAGTTTGATTATACCTGATTTCATCCAATAAAATCTGATTTTAAAACTTTTAAGTACAGTGCCTCTGATAATTATTTCAAATGAAAGCTACATTCTTGCAAGAAAGTTCTTTGAAATTTAAAACAACTAAAATCTCAATGGCTTTCCTTCATTCAGGGTACTTTATGGACAGTTCTAGGAAAAACTTCTCTTTATGGCATGATGTAGAATACTGGGAGTTGAACAATGACAACTGAGGAAACATGACAAGTTTTCAAATTTCCTTTAATTCAGTTCTCTATAGTCTTTTATTATTTCATTCTCAGTCTAGATACAGCCATATTAAAATCAAAATGCAAAAGATTTTGGGACTATTCCTGTATGTTTCCTTCCATTAGTGTAAATAATCAAGAATAGATAATAAAAGGTTAACTGCACATCTATGAACATTGCATGTAAAAAAAATAAGTACTTTATTAAAAACTTAATAATGAACCTCAATACAGCCAACTTAGCTCGGCAAGTAACCATTCACATTCAAATTAACTAATTTCAACATATTAACTCTAACATTATTTTCATCCATACTCTTAGACCCCATCAGGATTCTTTGTCCCTTACTTGTAATTCATTTTTCTACTTCTGTATTGCTTGACATTATGTACTCTGATTTTCCAGGTCTGCCTTTTAAAATTTTGCTTTATATTTCAAAAAGTCTATTCTGACACCTCTGTTTTCTTCAGTGTTGGTCTTAATTGGACTCTACTACTTTTAGGTACTAGATTCAAACACTATTGGACATTAACTTGATTCTAGTTTTTTGTTTTGCAGTTGCAAATAATTTTAAAACAATCTTTGAAGGGGCTGTGTGTGTTTTTTTTTTTTGGTTGTTGCTGCTTTAAATCACATTCTCAGAATATATTCCCAACAATAGAATTATTTATTCAAAGGATAGACATAGTTAGCTTTTATGGTCAGTTTTGAATTTGTAAAATACACTTTACTGTGTATTGCCAGATTTGCCCCTATAGTCTTCAAGTTTGCAATTCCGCAAAGAATGAGAGGATGAATGCTTTTTAAACTGTTTTTAATATCCTGTATGATTGTCTGAATCTTGCTATCAGTTGGCACAGATTACCTAAAATCAGGGGTTCACCTGTATATAAAGATGCTCAACGAACATCATGTCGAATTTGGTATTTTATAAATGCTGATGGTGAGGAATTCTACTACAGTAGCTGACAGTCAATTAAACTCAGTTTGAATGCCTATTATACTTATGAAAAGCATGAGTACTACAGATCCAAGTAGTATTTGATGAAATCCCCACACTCAAAAAGAGATTACAATTTAGTAGAAGATGACAAACACACTATATCAAAGACTTAAACAAATGACAAAACGAGGGACAGAAACAATAGGTATGATAGGAGATGAGAGAAAAAAGATAAATGTGGGTGATCAGGTTTCATGGAAGAGACAAAATTTGAAGGGATTTGAATAGGAAGAGTAAGAAGAAAGGCATTAAAGATGACTCACTTTCTTCCTTACAAAACAATTCATATATATTTCAAAGTGATGATTGTGTCATAAAAAACAAAGGGTTATCAATAAAACTTAGGACACTCACCAGTCTCTGGCAACTGGCTTTTAGGTGGACCTTGTCACCATCTGGTTTTCAAGGGTCAATTATCTAGTTTGTAGATTCAGAACTTTAGGCCATTTTCAACATGGGGTCTTTGGGATATGAGTGTGTGTGATCAATAGAACAAGAGCAAGAAGAATTGAAATTTGAAGAAGTGATAATTTTTCCTAGCTAAAAGATTCAGCATGGAAGAAGTTACTGGCCTATGATTCTTATAATTATCTAGATTTCAATATTCAAAAGCTTCACTTGACCAGAGAAAAATGAGTCTTAACTACTAAGAAGCAGGTTCAGCTAGCACAAGAGACAATAAATGCTGCTGTAAATGAGATCTTAGAAAAGAGCTGAAAGACCCATGAGATCAATGTTGACCAGGCAATCTTAACTTCAAGTCTGTGAATTTGTTTTTCCAATGTTTTGATAATTTTATTTCCATATAATTGATTCCCTTCATAATCCTCTGTATTTTACCTTATGGATTTAAAAACCTTATTCTAATTAGAGGCATAAGGAGATTGGCAAAGGGGCTTATGAAGGTGAAGAGAATCAACATGTACAGAAGCATCTACTATGGGCCGGGCACCGTGCTAAGCAATTTACAAATATATACAAATATTATCTCTTTTGATCCTCACGAAAACCCTGTGATGGAGTAGATACTGTTATTATTCCCATTTTACAGATGGGGAAACTTAGTTCTCAAAGGTTAAGTACCTTGCCCAGAGTCACACAGCTAATAAGTGTCTGAGGCTGTACTTGAATTCAGGTCTTCCTGGTTCCAGGTCTAGTGTTCCATTCCCTGAGACACCTAGCTGCTGGTATCCAAGACATAAAAGCAACTCGATTCTAATTCACCAGACGTTAATAAGCAATTGTTTAGTGCAAGGCGCTGCGCTAGGGACTAAACAAAGACACAGAGAAAAGGAAAGTTCCTGCCCACCTAGAGATTACATTCATTTAAAGGGAGAGAGTGTCTGTCGAATTCTATCAAGTTTCCCTCCTTTCCCACCTCTAATTATGTATTCATAAAGGTCAAGTTCCAAGTTTAAGCCCCACTGCCTATTTGTCTCCAGGTTTGAAATCCCTCTTCTTTCCTTAAGGCACTTTTTGACCCCACCTCCCTCAGAAAGTGGTACCTCACTTCTCAAATTTCCTTTCCCCTTACAAAGTCTACACATTTTTTTTAAAAAAATAAGAAAACGGGAATTTGGGAAACATTTTTCCAGAATAGGCCCAATCTACCAAGTTTCTCAGGTGTGAGGTAGCCATTTTGTCAAATTATTCTACCTCTCTGGAAAGTCAAAGGACTATCAGCTGGTTACATATAAACAAACTTTAAATCTGGAAAAGGAAATGAACAGAAATTGTTGAGGACTATAGCCCTAATTTTATAGAATTAGATGGTCTATAACAGAAACAGTAAATTTTCTAAGTTTTTGGAAAAGACACTATGTTGGTTTTTTTTAAGTTTTATTTCATTTTTGAGGTAGTGTGTTACAGAGCAAAGGCTGGATTTGGAATCAGTAAGGAAAGACCTAGTGGTTAATGTTCGCCTCCCACACTTAAGCTGTGTGACAAGGAGTCACCTTAGGTCTTCAGCTCTCCTACTCGTAGGTATGATGGGAATACCGACAGTACCCATCTCCTCAAAGCGATGTAGGGAAAGAGCTTCGTAAATATCACAAGGCAATACAATCATCAGTAGTTACTATCTTTACATTCAAAGCTCAGAGCACGGGGCTAGCTCTTTATTAAAGCGCTTGTTGAACCAATAAGGGGAACACAAAGACAACAACTACACCCACAAATGATGTTAACAGAGGTAATACTACAAACAACCCCACAATGCTTACTTAAAGCCTATGAAAAGTCAGTGTGATCATATTAGTGGGTAGGAAGTTCAGCTCATTTAACCTACTTATTTTACAGATGAGGAAACTGAGGCCCAGAGAGAGAGAAGTAACCTCCTTAAGGTCACATACTTACGAAGTGGCTCTGCCTCCAGGAACCTTTCTACTACACCACGAGTTCTCACTCAAGTTTAAGAACACGGGTGCCACACACGCCACCCCCCGAAGGCAGATATGGGGCAGTTTTCCCGCCCACTTCTGCCCTAAGGAGGTACAAACAGAACCCGCAGGTCACTCGAGGGGGGGCCCGCCGCTGGAGCCCAGTCAGAACTGCTGCCCTCTCTGGCCGGCTTGTCCCGAGCCTCCCTCCCCCGCGCGCCTTTCCCCGAAATCACGAGTTGGGGGAGAGGCTGCACAGGGGCTGCAGACGTAACCAGAAACCCGAGGCTCCGTATATTCCGATTCCCCCGCCCAAAGCTCCGGGGCCGCGTCCCTAGCCCCTAGGCGCGGATCGAACACGCCACGGCCACGGGAACGCCTAGGCGCTTTCCCGCACCCGCCTCCCCTCGCGGCGCGGCGCCCTCCGTCGCGCCGCGCGCACGTCGGGGTCGGCTTCCGTTTCAACGCGCACCCAAGCCCTAAGCCCGGCCCTGGCCGGCCCCCTCGGGCTCAGCTCCCTGGCCCCAGCCCGAGTCACTCACCCGCGATCCCAGAGACAGCCAGGCTCGAGCCCTACTGCAGGAAGCTGCTCAGCGCGCAGCCGCCGCTGCCTCCAACCGCCCGCAGGCTAAGGGGGCGCGAGGACGTCCCTCGCTGGCTCACCAGGGCCCAGAAGGGCGTGTGATCAGGGTGACTACAGATGGCGCGACGGGGTTAAACTTTCTCTCCCTTCTTCCGGGTTGAGGACGTAGGTACGTGTTCCTTCGCGCCTCCCAAATTTTGTAGAACTGAGCCGAGGACAAATTCCTCCTGCTCTTCCCAGCCCCCTTTACCTACGCCCCTGCAGCCGACGGGAATGGAATAGTCCCGCTGTGGGGATTGTGGGAGGCGCACGCGCTGGGGGGAGGGGGAAAAGGAGGAGGAGGAGGAGGAGGAGGAGGAGGAGGAGGAGGAGGTGGAGGCGGCGGCCGCGGCGGTTGGTGGTGGTGGGGGCGGGGTGGGGGGAGGCTAGAAGAAGAGGCGGAGGCGGCGGCTACTGCTAGCACCGCCTGAGGTAAGCGTGTGGGTCCGCGCCAGAGCCGGCTTGACAGGGGAAAACGAGGAGTGGGGGACGCGCGAGAAGAAGTCCCTGAGCAAGCGAAGCGCGTGTGGGCAGGAGCGCGGGGCGACGGAAGCTAGTGGTTGGTGGGGAGCTGGTGAGCTAGGCAGAGCCGCGGGCGCGCGCGCGCTCGTCCGTCGGCCGGAGTTGGGCGGGGGGAGGAGCGGGGAAGGACGTGGGGGGAGAGCGCGAGGAGGGAGGAGTGGGAGGTGGGGGGGCGCGAGGCGCCCTTCGCTCCCTCCCTCCATCCCTCCCTCCCGAGGAGCTGCCGCCGCTGCCTCTCTGCCGCCGCCGCTCCCGCCGCCATTTTGGGTTCGTTTTGCAGAGGGGGAGACGATCCCCCTTCTCGGTTGCGGGCCCCGCCTCCCCTAAGCCTTCCCCCCCTGCCCCAGTCCGTTCCCCTCTCCCCCTTTTCCTTCCCGCCAGTCTGCTCACCCGCCTGCCGCCGCCTGACAAGCGGGAGGGATCCGCCGCGGACCCAGGGAAGCGGAGGAACCCCAAGGCGGCCGCCTACCCTCCCCAACTCTTTGCCCTCTCCTCATCTCATTCGTCCCCGGTCTCTGACACGGTGAGTGGAAGCCAGCCTGGGAGGCCTCCGAGCCTGCAGGCTACCCTCCCAGCGGCCAGGCCTCGGCCTCGGGGGAGCCACCGTCATCCCGGGTCCTGGACCTCTGGGAGAGGGTTGGCAGGGATGGGGGAGGGGAGGGGATCCTAGGCCGACCGGGAAGTCCCGCCGGGAGGGGGTCAAGGGGTGTTCCTGACAGGCCGGTTCCTGGGGGGGAGGGAAAGAGAGGGAGGGAGGAGAAGGAAGGGAGGGAGTAGAGGCGGAGTCGGGCGGATGTCCCTGACAGGTTGGTCTCAGTGCATTGGCATGATTGGGGGGATCCCTGAGACAGACTGGCCTGTGTCCGTTTAGGGAATGGAGTATCCTGGACGAGATTGGTGAGGGCGATGGGGGGTGGGGGCCGTGGAATTTTTGACAGAGGGATGTTCTGTGGTCCTTGTGTGAGGAATAAGGATGGGCTGGCCTACGTACACAATATTAGGTTTAGAGACTACGACTGGCTGGTCTGCGTGTTTGGAGATGTTAGGGATGACTTAGGAGACTCCTTTGGGGCTATGGACAGGTGATATTTATGTAAGTGCTGCAGGTACATTATCAGAATGGGAACCCTCTTCATGGCACATGTGTTTAATCGGGAATGGGGGTTCCAGAATTATCTGTATGTATTAGGGGTGCTGGGATTCTCAAAATAGATTGGTGTATATATTTAATAGCAGTTGGGATCTCCTTGACAGGTTGGTGTGGTAGGGATGAAAGATATTTCCTACTTACCAACCAGTTGATTATAGTTGAAGGAGGAATGAAAATATCTGATTAGTTTTTGTTTATGGAAGAGGTTCTTGGGATGATGAATTTTCCTTTTAGGACTAATATATACCCTTACATCATGGATAGATGTAATGAATATTTTTGATAGACTAGCCTGTAAGGGAAAATGGTAACTTGTGTGCTGACTTGGGTACATAGAATTCAGTTCAGTTGAAATACTTTTAAATTTGAATCATATTTATGCATGTTTTATGTCTAACTTTTCTTTTTCCTGGAAACAATCTGGTAAAGTAGGTAGGTTCTGCCCTTATTTTACAAATGAATATATTGAGTACTAAAAAGGGTTTAACTAAAGGCTTTCTGGCCACTCAGCAAGTTAGTTCTTGCTTTTCCAACACCTCATTTCTTGATTCCTATTTTGCTCCTCATACAAATGGGATAGTGGACCCTTATCAATATGATTTAATTTTACATAGGAAAAAAGTTAGAGTTATTTAGCTTGTATCTGAGAGCGTTCAAGAATATCTGTGATGTTACATGAATGTTAAAGGAATATAGGTTGTTTTTGTAAGACTGATCCATAAGTATTTAGAGAAAGCTATATGCTGTTTACCAAATTACTTTATGTTAATGGAGGAGGTGGTCAGGTTGTTTGTATGTATTTGAGTGAGGGAAATCCCTTACATTTTGGTCTGTGGACTGACCCAGACTGTGCTTTGTGTTGATGGGAAGAGGTATCATTGTTAGCTGGCCTATGATTATGGGAAGTGTGATTGGGTAAACCTGATGGAATAGGTTGTATTCATACTGCAAAATTACCTTGAGAGGAGGAAGTTGATCTACCATACAAAGTAGCCTGTGTAGAAATGAGACTAAGAAACTTTTTCCTTCAAAGTTTGTTCAGTATACCTGGAGAAAATTAATATCTTTAAGCCAAGAGGGCATAATAAGGATCTAGGAGAATTTCTTTAACAGAGTGAGTATGTGATACCAAATGTTTGTATGGTCCATGTGTATTGGGTTTAGGAGCCACTATCTAAACTGTGTTTAGGAGGTGGGCATTACCATTTTTAATACACCTAGGAGTTGGTACACTATATTTTCTAACAGGTGAGTGTGTACAATGCAAGCCCTCCCATAACTAAGTATAGAGGAGATTTCCTGAGCTGATGGGAAGTGCTTGTGGGAAGATGGGTGGTTTCTTGATTGGTTTGACCCTGACTTATATTTCATACATATATACATATTTTATATATATATATATGCAAGTATATATATATATATATACACATGAAATCTAAATTAACAAATGCAATGCCACCAAAACTTTTGTATAACACAAATGATATTCAAATGTTAAAAGGCAGCCTATGTACAGTGGAGAATATTTGTAACAAAGTTACATCCTCCCATCCTCAAGTCCTTATTACTTAATTGTTGTAGGGTTTGATGTATATGCTCAGGTGTTTTCTGTGCTTGTATTTAGAATGAGAGCAGATAAAGTAAGAGAAGATGGTGGTGTGATGTTTCTAAAAAGGTCAGAAGATTCTGTGACAATATTAGGGAGTTTTGATAGGACTGGTTAGGACTTGTTGAATCACATTTTATAAACTTGTCTTGTATTATGTGACCTTGGAAACAAGTGATATGGTAATTGTTTACCTGTGTCTGGCCTTGTTTTTACCTTGTTCCTTTTGGGGCAGCATGGCGGTGCAGTGGATAGGGCACCAGTGCAGGACTCAGGAGGACCTGAGGTCAAATCTCCCCTTAGACACTTGACACTCACTAGCTGTGTGATGTTGGGCAAGCCACTTAACCCCAACTGCCTCATCCTGGGTCATCTCCAGTCATCCTGATGAATATGTGGTCACTGGATTCAGATGGCTCTGAAGGAGAAGTGAGGCTGGTGACCTGCACAGCCCTCCCTCACTCAAAACAAAGTCAAGTGCAAGTCATGTCATCATTTCTCTGATGGCATGGTCTTCTTCGGCAATGAAGGATGAACACACCTTGTTCCTTTTAATTTTCTTTCTTTTTTTAAAAATTCATTTTATTTATTTTCAGTGTTCTACAATCACTGACATATAACTTAAATTATTATTATTCCCTCCCTCCCTCTTCCCCCTTCCCTGCCTGAGATGGCATACAATTTTATATAGGTTCTACACATATATTCCCATGAAATACATTTTCACTATAGTCATGCTGTGTGGAAGAAGTAAAATAAATGGGAGAAATCATATAACAAACCAAAACATAATACACACACACACACACACACACACACACACACAAAATGAAGTGCTACATTCTGCAATTGAATTCCATAGTTCTTTCTCTGGATGTGGAAGGCATTTTGCCTTAGAAGACCAATTGAGAATCTTTTTAAGTCCTTGCATTGCTACGAAAAACTCTTGCACACTGGTTTTTGCTATACACAAAGTTGTCCTGGTTCTGCTCCTTTTGCTCAGCATCAGATCATATAAGTCTTTCCAGGCCTCTCTGAAGTGTTCCTGTTCATCATTTCTTATAGCGCAATAGTATTCCATTACATTCATATACTATAATTTATTCAGCCATTCCCCAATTGATGGGCATCCCCTTGATTTCAAGTTTTTGGCCGCCATAAAGAGTGCTGCTACAAATGTTTTTGTACCTGTGAGACCTTTTCCCATTTTTGTGATCTCTTGGGGATATGTTCCTTTTAATTTTCAATGATTCCTCCCTCCTATCTCTCTATAGTGCTTCAGGTGAAAATGAGTAATTCTCATTCTTTGAATCTATTATGTGGATAATTTCAGGATTTGAAACCAGGAATTGTAAATGATTGTATGAATCTTTTAGAGGCTTTTAGTAGAAGAAGCTGGAAGTGAAATCATAATCCTGGAAGTTGTATATTCACAATATTCCCAGTTGCCTTTCCTT
Organism: Notamacropus eugenii; assembly: GCF_028372415.1. NCBI lineage: Eukaryota > Metazoa > Chordata > Mammalia > Diprotodontia > Macropodidae > Notamacropus > Notamacropus eugenii. Next base: position 379,741,661 of record NC_092873.1, on the reverse strand, counting down.
ATTGTCTATAAAGTTTTTAGGTTGTACAAATAATTTTGTAGCTAAAAATGTTTTGGTAGCATCTGATGTTTTTGGTTAAATGTACCATCTGTTTTAAAACTGGTATAAACATTGGTGAGGGAGCACTTGTTAGTCCTATAAAAATTTTGATTGTCATGCTAAGTCCTTTTTCTCTAGGGAAGTCTATGTTATAGGTCTTAATGTCCTTTTGGATTTATATACCTATAGGAAACCCTTCATGTATCTCTGGGGTGAAATGTAGCAGCTGCTTGACAGCTGTACTGATTATCCATGAATTTGGAACAGGAAGTGTTAAAAAAACAACCACCACATTTTTTTATTTAAGGTGATAAATTCAGAAAGATATTGTAATAGCACAAATGACAGGTTTGGGGAGGACAGTGAAGCATTTTTGTGAAAAGTGCTTTGGAAGTTTTTAAGGATCAAGATTGATTTTAGGGTGCTTAGTGTCCTTACCTTTGCCTTGTGATATAAAATGCAGGACACCACATCCCAAGTAACTTCTGAGGGCACTATTTCCTTACTAATTTATTTACTACTACTTTTGGCATTTCTCTTGGTTCCTTGATTTATTGCTACTCAAAATTAGTGTTTTTGTTTATTGTGTAGCCCAAAGTTATTTGCTTATAGACATTATATGCTTTTTAAAGGACTAACGTTCTAGTTACTAGAGAGTGTCACATTGCTCTCGAGTTATGTATACTGGTCTGATTGTTTTAAGATACTGATATGGAGGAATTTTCAACTTGGCTGTAGATGTTGTCTCCTTTTTGCCAGTCTTCTGGAAGCCTTGAGATTTCTTAAAATTTAGTCTTTAACATCTGGCTGCCACAAGAGAGGAAAGCAAAAGAAGCAAAGAGCACAAAGAGCAGCTTAGAAGTACTGCCAAAATTGTCTTACGAATATTTCCTAACATTTACTAATAGTTCTTATTCATTCTTTGTGTTTAGTCCCTGGTGAAAAGCCAGATCTTACTATTTTGTTTAGAATTGTCAGTTTCTCTATAATGATCATTTTTGATTTTACAATTAACATTTTGGAAATTGCACTCTTATAGACTACCTCAGAATTTTACTGGTCATTGTCTGGTGTTGACCTAGATTAATGAATATATCAGCTGTGAATTCAAGTTTTAGAAGAAATTTAACTGAAGACCTTATTAATATTTAAGTTTTAATATCTGTCTCTCAGTATTTTAAATTTTATTTATTTAATAACTTACTGAATTAGAAAATTGAGAGTACTTTGAAGTATCTCTGAAGTAGTCTTTGTAGTATTTATTTTTTCCTAGGTATTAGCTAGGTACTTTCATGTGAATATGTATAGTTGAAATATACTAGTATTATTTACATTCTTTTCCTCATAGAAGCAGAGACTGTCAGACTTATTTCTTCAGTGTCAATTTTAAGAACTTTTAAATAGTGTATTGCTAACCTGTACTAAACTGCTATCAGAGGCTGCTAGTATGAGGAGGTATTTGGCCGATACTGAAGATCATTCCAACTTCACTTCTGTTTAATGGGATTCCCTTTGCAAACTAAAAGAGATGAGGTGAGTAGAAATCAAGATCAGTGCTTTTAGATGTTTGTATTGAAAAATGAGAACAGTTAGTTCCTATGTTTGCCAGAAAAGCTTATCAGCTTTTCTCAAATGCACAAGTGAGAAATAAAGTGTCTCTTATTATAGTGTATTTTTTTTAGTTGTAGTGACAAGATGCTAAAACATTTTCTGGTTTTTAGTTCCACTTGATTTTCTAAATGGAGCCAGCCACCACCAAAGAAATCAGATGGTATTGGTAATGTTGAACAAGAGCAGACGTTTGTCTTAAGTCAGCCTGCCTTTTAAGAGGAAGAAATGTACTTTTGAGCATTAATAGTTGCTGAATTGTAACTTTTTTGTGGACATTTAAGAATCTGTAACATTGCTAAGGAGTAACAGGCATAAATGAATCACAGTGTTTCATAATGTGTTTTAAAAAAAGTAAATAAAGCCATTGCTTTATAAAGAGGGTGAATGAGTTTTAGTGGTTTTAAGTGGATGCTAATTGTGTGGAATGTAGACTATGTATTTTTTTCCCCACAAAAAGTAAAGGAAGTTTATTAGAATTATTACTAGCATGAGGCCCTTCAGTTGTGCTGCAAAGTTCATTGATTAAAATTTATTAAACTCATTCTTTTTGTGTTCCAGTTCTATGGTTAGTAAGACTTGAATCTTTTGTTATTCCTTGTGCTACATTTCTAGTTTTTAAGTACATTTTTTTCGTCATAGTTAAGTACTCTTATTAGCACTGTTATTGTCTTAACATAATCAAAGACTTGAACTTCAGTTTCTTAGCCTGTAAAGGGAGAGATTTGGACTAAATTACTTTTGAAGTTTCTTCCTGTTTTAGTTCTATGATTCTATGACTTTTTCTGCAACTTAAAGAAGAAATTCACATTGGAATATTAGTTTTATTATCTTAAGGATTGTAGGCCAGATTGTAAACTGGTTTACAGGGTTAATTGCATTGTATGCTTCTTCTATTAGGATAACAATTAGTTCTCAAGGGAGAGAAAGAAGTGGGATATGTTACTATGAGGTAACAAAGTTGAACAGAGGAATATAGGAACTTTATATTGATAATAATTGAAGATGCACTATTGATGGAGAGTTGCTCTGGTTCAACTGTAATAGAAAGCAATTTGGGACTGTGCTAAGAAAATGAACAGAAGGTCCTTACCTTTTGACCTAGAGATTAATTACATTGGTAGGCACATACCCTGAGGAAGTCAGTGTTAAAAAGAAAGGCCTTATACACACCAAAATATTTATAGCATCACTTTTTATAGAACTTGTAACAAAGATGCCAATCACCTGGTGGAATGCTGAACAAATTGTGGTACATGAGTATAATAGAATATTTCTGCCCTGTAAGGAACAGTGTATATGATAAATATAGAGAAACATGGTAAGGTTTAACTGATGGAAAGTGAAGTAAGTAGAACCAGGAAAACAATATATTATATTATTGGAACAATACAAATATAAAGAAAACAAAATGATTGAAACTGAATGCTGTGAAATGATATTAACTAAGTTTGGTCCCAAGGAAAAGATGTATAACAAGCCACATTCTCCTGCTTTTTGCAGGCATATGAGACTATGAGTTTGGAGCATTACATACAATACCAGACTTTTTTGATTCATTGGATAACTTTTTTCCCCTTTTATATTCTTCGTTATAGGAGATGGCTCTCTGCGTGCAGGAGAGGGAATAGATACAATGGGCAACATAAATGATATAAAAACAAAAGATAGCAATAAAATTTTACTTAAAAGTATGAGATGTGAAAGTTTAAATATTCCTGATTGAGAAACTGAACATTTCTCAATGAAGTGAGTTAAAATGATATTGGTTAATTGCTTATTTGGAAATAAATGGCTCAATTGTTATTGATGACCAAAACCTATAAGTTTTAGGAAAAGTGTGATAATAGGAAAAGTGTGATAATAGGAAAACTGAGGGTGAATGTAGATTTCATATAATAACTGTGAAGAATATGACTGACCTAATTAGTATTAGTGGTAAAGGTAGAGATTAGGGCATAGGTTCTTAACCTTCTTTGTGTGGTGAACCCTGTTACCAGTTGTGTGAAGCCCATGGCCTCTTCAGAACAGTGTTTTTAAAGTAGAATACATAGAACTGCAAAGGAAACCTATTCTCTAAATAAAACAGCAATCAAAAATTCAAAAAAGTTCAGGTTAAGAATTATTATCCCAGGTTTATCTGGATAATATGGTCTGGAAGAAGTGCTAAATTGAGAATAGCAGAACCTGAGTTTGAACCCTGACTCTCTTCTTTAATGTGTCAGACCTGGGGCAAATCAGTTAACCTCTCTGGACCTGATTTTCCTCATCAGTAAGATTAAGATGTTGGCATGAGTGATTTCTGAAGTTCCTTTCCATTCCAAGATCTAAAATGTATGCTCTTACCTAGAGAGATCAAGGAAGAATAATTATTAATTAAAATACAATAAAGCCTCAATGAAACCCTTTGCTTCACTATGAAGAGAAAATCAGGTAATAAAAAACATCATCATATGAAGTAGGTTTAGTTGAGAAATTAAATGGGAGAAGTAAGCATTTATTGTATCTCTACTGTTTGTTCTCTCATTTTTATAATTTTCTTTGGAAATTTTTTGTGGTTTCTCTAATCTGTTCGTATTTGACTTACATTTTTTTAGGATTAAAATATTTAGCTTACATCTTATTTTTTAAAATGCATTTTTTTGATATAAAGATATTTAAAAATTTATAATTCTTCAAAGAAACTTTAATTAAATAATTTTAATTTCATTTTTGTCAGTAAACAATTTTAGGGTTTCTGTTTATTAGGATTTATGCCAAAAAGCATGGTCAGTTTTTTTTTTTAAGGTGCTGTGCTGAGCTGAAAAATAAAATTAATTCTGTTCCCATTTAACTTTTTTCTTGTTTTTCTTCATATTAAATTTATCCTGAAGTCTGAGAGGAGTATACCCATATCTTCACTGTTAAGTTTTATTGTCCATTTCCTCCTGCATTTTGTGAACTTTTCCTTAAAGTGTTAAGATGTTATGCTGTTAGGTGCATGTGTGTTAAATATCGATATTGGATTTGTTGTATTTGATGCATTTAAGTATTATGTAATTTCCCTATTCCTCCCTTTCTATCATGTTTATTGCAACTGTAGCTTTGTCTGAAATTATTGTTGCTACCCTGCCTTTTTTAGTTCACCTAAAGCATAATAGATTCTGTGCTAGCCCTATCTTTTTAACTCTGTGAGAATCTTGAGGTCTCAAATATTTTCCTCCTGACTATCATACTGTTAGATTTTGCTTTCTGATCCATTCTGTAATCCTTTTCCATTTTATGGGTGAATTCATCCCCTTCAGGCTTGTGCTTTTGATTAATTCTGTATTTCCCTACATCTTGTCTTTTTTTTTCTATTTCTCTCCAGTATTATATGTCCCTAGAGCATTTCTTATATGAGCATTTTGCAGTTGTTGTTTTCTCAACCTGTACTTACATTATCTTCTGTGGTAGAGGTGTTCAGCAGGCTTCTGGCTCTTTTTGTGCAATCTGATATTAGATGAAGGCACTTATTGTAATTTCTCAGTGAATTTCTTAGTAATTATTCAATATAGTGCTGTGAGAGACAACAAAAGTTAAGTTTCCACAGTAAGTTATTGTTAATTGATGAAATCATTCAGAATAAGTTAGATAATAAGAAGGCCAGCAAACTGCAAGTGGACTCAACCAATCAAAAGACAGACAGTGGCCTTCAGAAAATTACAGAGTTTTTGATAAAGGAACCAAATCTATAGCTAGCTGGAACTAGCCAAGAAAAATGACCTTAGAGTTACCTGGACAAGGCTTTCCTTCACTGTGCTTGCTTAATGAGCCTTATATATATAAAAAGACACACCCTGCATAAAATTGTCCTTCCATTTTCTGATCATGGTTCCTATGTTAAAGCCTTTTTGGGAGGGGGAATCACACTAAAGGGGGGTTATGGAATGGGCATGCAGAGAAAATGGTGACCTAATGGAGAAGGGACCAATCCATCTCCTGGTGGGAGGATCTGTCATGAACTAATGGTATATAGCTCATCTCACTTCTGTATTCAGTGCTCCTTCCTCCTGACAAGAGGTTGGGGGTCGGCTTTGGCCAAAGTGTTCAATTCCTCTAAACTCTGCTGTAATAAATTGTCCTTGGTACCTTTTTAGTGTTAGAGTGTTTCTAACAGTGCTATTCTTAGATCTTTGGTGAATATATTCAGTAGAGCTAGAATCTTCTGTGACTTTTCATGCTTCCTTCCATCTTTAACTAGAAGTTAATTGGTCACTTTTCCAACTATCTCCCCAATGGTGCCTTCTCATAAAAATACTTCAGCACAGCTGCTTATATGTATTTATAATGGGCCTATTTGATTATAACTAGTAGCAGATGTTATTTTCAAATTTTGTAGTGATTTGACAATTTGGAGCTAACATTGTCCATCTTTTTGCACTTTTAAGTGTTGTCATTTATGTTGTTTTGGTCTTTGTGTATATTCTGTTCTGTTTCTTTAGTTTGCTTTCTTCACATTGCTCATATTTCCTTGAATTCATAGATTTAGAAGTGGAAGAAATCTTCAGAGTCTGATAATCCAGCCTCATTGGTTTTACATTTGAGGAAACTGGCTTGAAGAGGTTTAAATGACTTGTTCAGAATTTGAACTAACTGAATCCAAATCCAGCATTCTTTTCTCTGAACAAAACTGCCTTAACATTTATCATTCCTTTTGGCAAAATAACATTTAATTATATTCATGTGATGCAATTTTTTCGAGTTGTTCCCTAAACCTTTGGTACAGTGTTAGTTTGAAAACATATTCTGAAGAATATTTTCATGTATATGGAAATTCTCTATTACAGACTATCTTTGGATGTAAATCAGTAGTGATATTGTTAAATCAAAAAATATGAATTTTTTAATGCCTTTTCTTAGATAAATATATATGTTGCTTTTCTGGAAGGTTGAACCAATTAATAGCTTCATCCGCATTAGATTGGTATACTTGTCTTTCCATATGCCTTCCAACATGACCTTTTTCCATCTTTTCCTGTCTTTTCTTAGTCCGAACCTGAGGTGATAACCTTAGATTTTTAATTTGCCTATCTCAGGAAATGCAAAAACTCACTTCCAGATAGACAAAGATGCTAACAGTTGATGGTGAAAAAAGTCAACAACAGACCCAACAAGTGAATTGAAAGGGAGAGTGTATTCTAGATTTTCTTTGGGAAATTGCAGAGTTCCAATAAAATAACCCCTTTTTTTCTCTAAAACATGATTCATTTTTGGAATTCTACAATCTCTAAAGAATTAAAATGTTTATCACTCATAAAGCAATGAAGAGATGCATGGTGAATATGAACAGACTGTAACATATTAGAAAGAGGGAATCATGCCAAAGAAGCTTTGTAAAGAACATCATCAAAGAAATGTATGAGAGAGTAAATGGGCTGGTCATTTGGTGAGAATGAGAAATAATTGATGTGCTCCATTTGGTATCCTCATGATGTCCGAGGAAACCACAACAGCATATTGAGGGGGAATCCCTAAAATTAACTGATGGAGGTTATGGATGAGAGTCTCAATCAACAAGCATCTGTTAGGTGTCTGCTATGTTCCCAATACTCTGCTGGGTGTTGGGGCTTCAAAGACCAAAGGAAAACAGTTTCTGCTCTCAAGAAACTTTTAGTCTGAAGTGGGAGACAACTTTCACATATAGGTATATATACTATAAGTCTACAAGTAACCAGATGGGATGGCAAGAAAGCAATAATAGTTGGAGGCAATCATGAAAATTCTCCTGCAAAATGTGGTGCTTAAACTGAGTCTTGAAAGAAACCAGGAGGGATTCTGAGAGCTGAAGAGGAGGGAATGCTTTCTACAGTTGGTGGGTACCTAGTACTAAGAAAAGAGGAGGAAGAAAGCCAGCTATGCTAGACCATACAGTTTGTAGAGGAGAGTTATTTAATTTTTTGTTTTATTTTTTGTTTAAAGAAATATATTTAAAGAAATTAAGATTGTTGTTTGCAGTTATGTACTGTTAGGTTATGTTGGTGTTTTTGATGGTATATCTCCAAAAGATTTCAAATTTTTTTTGGTCTCAACCTGTAATTTCATTGGTGTAGAAAATATTTTGGTATGAAAGCTCCCTACAGCAATACTTGTCAACATCTTCTTTACAACTTAAAATTTTTGGGAGATGCTTGGGGCACTGAGAGATTAAGAGATTTTCCTACTGTTGTACTACTTGTTTGTGTCAGAGGCTGATTTTGAACCCTGGTCTCCTTGACTCCAAGGATAATTCTATACACAATCCAAGACTACTTCTGTGTGTATGTGTTTGTGTGTATGTGTATTTGGGTGAAGTTTTTGTTAAAAAGATTTTTTTCAATGAATAAAAATCAATAGATACTTTCTTCTACATCCCCTATCTAAAATGTAAAACCAACGTAATAACCTTTTGTAACAAATGTGCATAGTGCTGACTTACTTGGCTTTCTTGAAGATCCACCTAAAATCTTTGTGTTTGTCCTTCATTCTCGAAGATGATGACATGACTTGCAGCTGACTTTGATTTGAGTAGGGGAGGGCTGTGCAAGATCACCAGCCTCACTTTCTCCCCAGAGCCATCTGGGTGCAGTGGCCTGATATTCATCAGGATGACTGGAGATGGCCCAGGATGCAATATGGGACCCTGGCTATTTTAGGCTAAGATCCTACATTCTACCAGAAGCCTTTCCTGAGTCCCCTAAATGCTAGTACTTTCTCTCTGTTGATTATCTTCAATTGAACCTATCTCTGTTTAGCTTTTTATATGTTGTGCTCTCTGTGTTTTTCTCTGTTTTATTCATATAAGCATTTAGAGATACAAAATTTCCCCCAAGATCTGCTTTGACTATGTCCCCTAAGACTGTGAGGTCCTTGAGAGAAGGGACTCTTTTGTCTTTTCTTTGTATCCTCAGCACTTAGCACTGTTTGACATATAGTAGGCACTTAATAAATGTTTGTTGACTGGTTACCTTTATCCCTGATATTGCTGGAAAGTCCTCTGTTTAATCCCCATTATATATACTATATAATCCTCATTATATATAATTAATGCTGGCACTTGATTTTATACTAAGGAAAGATATTTTTCCCCCAATGTTTCCTAGAGTTGTTTTTTTAAAACTGAAATGGCTATTTTATCAAAGATAAAAAGCTTTTTTGTTTTTGTATCTATTGATTATATTATTTTTGATGTTTTTATTATTAACATAAGTCTATTATGTTGATAATTTTCTTAATATGGAAGCAACTCTGCATTCTTGGAATAACTCCAACCTGATCCTAGTATATATAGTCTTTGTGATATGTTGCTGTAGTCTGTTAATATTTTATTTGAAAGTTTTTTATTTGAGCTCATTCGAGATATTGATCTGTAGATTTCTTTCTTTATTTTGAATGTCCTTGGCATGTGTATGAAGACCATGTTTGTATTATAGAAGGGCTTTGGTAATTATTTGTAAAGGTAGGATGGAGCTGTCTTGTAAAGAACTTCAAATTCCAAAGAAGTTTATTTTTGATCTTATAGGTAATCATAAGCAACTGGAGTTTATTGAGTAGGTGACTAACATACATGATCAGACTACTTCAGTGTCTGTTTAGTAGTGATTGCACTCTGTGGGGAGACATTTGAGGCAATCTCGTAACTTTTGTAGTACAGTTAAGATTTGATGATAGCATAGATGAGTGGTGGTCTCCATCATATTTCTGTCAGTGTCATTGATTTTAGTTTGAGTATTTCATGTGTTATTTGTGATTTTTTGATCACTTTTTCTTATAGCTTATAATTTTAAAGAAATAGAAACCATTCATATCCTTTGACTCTTTATCTATTGGGAAATGGGTCTCAGGCATATAAATGTGTTTAAATTTCCCACAAATTATAGATTTTAAATTTTAGTCAGATGGTTGTTTTTTTTCCCTCAGTCTATTATCTTTTCTTCCCTCTTTGATTTTATTTGTGCCAAATCTTTTTTATTTATATAATTAAAATAAGAAGGTACATGGTAGAGTGAAAATGAATGCTAGATTTGGTGTCAGGGAACTGCAATTTAAATCTTCTTTTTGCCCTTCACTACTCAGATGACCTTGGGCAAGTCATTTAACCTTTGCTTCAGTTTTCTCCTTGATAAAATTATAGCTAGATGATCTCTCCGAGCTGTAAATTTAAAATCTCTCGGTCATACTCTCTTTGTCTCAGTGATTCTCAATCCTGTGGTGTCATCATTCAATTTGTTGGGGTTTTTGCTTTTTTAAAATAGTATTTTATTTTTTTAATTGCATCATGTAAAGATAGTTTTCAACATTCATTTTTATAAAAATTTTGAGTTTCAAATTTTTTCCCTTCCTCCCTCCCCAAGATAGCAAGCAGTCTGATATAGGTTATACATGTGCGGTCATTTAAACATATTTTCCTATTAGTCATGTTGTGAAAGAAGAAGCATAACAAAAGCAAAAAGCCATGAAAAACAAAAAAAAAGTCAAGATAGTTTGCTTTGATCTGCATTTGGACTCCGTAGTTCTTTCTGTGGATGTGGAAAGCATTTTCTACCATGAGTCTTTTCGAATTATTTTGGATCATTGTATTGCTGAGAAGAACTAAGACTGTTATAGTTGATCATTGCACAGTGTTGCTGTTACTGTGTACAGTGTTCTGATTCTGCTCATTTCAGTTTCTAACAGTTTGTACAAGTCTCTTTTGATTTTCGGAATTTCTAATTTGATGTTTAATTGGGAGTTAAAAATTTTTTTCTAGCTTTTTTAATTGCATGCCAGATTTATTGACTTACTTTTTCTCTATTTTATTCGTGTAAACATTTAGAGATATAAAATTTTCCTCAGTTACTACTTTGGCTGCATCCCATATATTTTGGTATGTTGTCTTATTATTGTCATTCTCTTTGATGAAGTTATTGGTTGTTTCTATGATTTCTTGTTTGACTCACTGATTCTTTAGGATTATATTATTTAGTTTCTTGTTAATTTTTAACCTGTGGTCTTTTATTGATGTAATTTTAATTGCATTATGATCTGAAAATGATGCACTTAATATTTCTGCCTTCCTGCATTTGAATGTGAGGTTTTTATGCCCTAATACATGGTAATTTTTTGTGTAGGTGCCATATACCTCAGAGAAAAAGGGTATATTCCTTTCTATACCCATTCAGTTTTCTCCAGAGGTCTGTCATATCTAACTTTTCTAAAATTCTGCTCACCTCCTTAACTTCTTTCTGAGAGGGGGAGATTGAGATCTTCTGCCGCCCCCTTCCCCCAGTATAGTTTTGCTATTTCTTCTGTAACTCACTTAACTTCTCCAAGAATTTACACTTGGTGTATACATGTTTAGTATTGATATTTCTTCAATGGCACACTCTATTTATTTATTTTGATTTATTTATTTATTTTTAGTTTTAAACATTTATTTCCACAAGATTTTGAGTTCCAAATTTTCTTCACATCTCTCTCCCCCCACCTCAAGATACTTTTTTAATTACCCCTTCCCCCAACTGCCCTCCCTTCTATCATACCCCTCCCTTCCCTTTTCCCCATCTTCTCTCTTTTCTTGTAGGACAAGATAGATTTCTATATCCCATTACCTGTAGTTCTTATTTCCCAGTTGCATGCAAAAACAATTCTCAACATTAATTCCTAAAACTTTGAGTTCCAACTTCTCTCCCTTTCTCCCTCCCCACCTATCCCCACTGAGAAGGCAAACATTTCAATATAGGCTATACATGTGTAGTTATGCAAAAGACTTCCATAATAGTCATGTTGTAAAAGACTTAATTATATTTCCCTTGATCCTGTCCTGCCCCCTATTTATTCTATTCTTTCTTTTGACCTTGGCCATCCCCAAAAGTGTTTACTTCTAATTACTCCGTCCTCCCATTTGCCCTTCCTTCTATCATCCCCCACACCCTACTTATCCCCTTCTCCCCTACTTTCTTGTGGTGTTAGATTTACATACCAAATTGAGTATGCATTTTATTCCCTTCTTAAACATCCTTAATGTGATGAGAGCAACTTTTTCCCCTCTCACCTTCCCCCTTTTCCCCTCCACTGAAAAAACTTTTTCTTGCTCTTTTATGACAGATAATTTGCCCCATTCCATTTCTCCCTTTCTCCTCTCTCACCCCTTAATTTTATTTTTTTATATATCATCCCTTCCTATTAAACTCACCCTGTGCCCTCTGTCTATATGTATATAATCCCTCCAACTACCCAGATACTGAGAAAAGTCTCAAGAGTTACAAATATCTTTCCATGTAGGAATGTAAACAGTTCAACTTCAGTAAGTCCCTTATGATTTCTCTTTCCTTTTTGTCTTTTTGAAAGTCAGATTTTCTATTCAGCTCTGCTCTTTTCATAAAAAATGCTCGAAAGTCCTCTATTTTACTGAATGACTGTGCTGCATGGGTGATTCTTGGTTTTAATCTTAGTTCCTTTGACTTCTGAAATATCAGATGTAGATCCTTTACTATAGAAGCTGCTACATCTTGTGTTATCCTGATTATATTTCCACAATACTCAAATTGTTTCTTTCTGGTTGCTTGCAATATTTTCTCCTTTACCTGGAAGCTCTGGAATTTGGTTACAATATTCCTAGGAGTTTTTCTTTTCAGATCCCTTTCAGGATGTCATCAGTGGATTCTTTCACTATTTATTTTACCCTCTGGTTCTAGAATATCAGGACAGTTTTCTTTGATAATTTTGTGAAAGATGATGTCTAGGTTCTTCTTTTGATCTTGACTTTCAGGTAGTCCCATAATTTTTAAATTGTCTCTCCTGGATCTGTTTTCCAGGTTAGTTGTTTTTCCAGTGAGATATTGCACATTTTCTTCTATTTTTGAATTTTTTTGTCTTATTGTTTCTTAAGTTCTCATAAAATCATTCGTTTCCACTTGCCTGATTCTAACTTTTAAGCAATTATTTTCTTCAGTGAACTTTTCGTAACTCCTTTTCCATTTGGCCAATTCCACTTCTTAAGAAATTATTCTTTTTCAGTGAATTTTTGTGTATCTTTTCCTATTTGGCCAATTTGGCTTTTGGAGGCATTCTTTTCCTCATTGGATTTTTGTGCCTCTTTTACCATTTGGCCTATTCTTTTTTATAAGGTGTTATTTATTTATTTATCGAGCTGTTTACTCTTTTTTCATGTTTTTCTTGCATCACTCTCATTTTTCTTCCTGGGTTTTCCTCCACGTCTCTTGCTTGATTTTTAAAATCCTTTTTGAGCTTTTCCATGACCTGAGACCAATTTACATTTTTCTTTTAGTCTTTGGAGATAGCAGTTTTGACTTTATTTTCTTCTGAGTTAGTATTTTGGTCTTGTCATCATAGTAACTTTCTTTAGTCAGGATCTTTTTTCTGCTGTTTGCTCATTTTCCAACTTATTTCTTGACTTTTGATTCTATCCTAAAGTGGGGCTCTGCCTCCAGAGTGGAGGGGGCACTATCCCAAGTTTCAGGTTTTTTGTGTCAGCTGCACAACTGAGGACTTGAAAGTTTTTAGTTCTTTCAAGGTGGTATGGTCTTGGGAGAGCTATTTCCTGTTTTTCTGGCCTGTGCTCTGATATGTGAGTGACCACAAGCATTCTTTTCTCCCCTGGAACTGTGACTAGGGTCATTGTTCCTTTGTGACTACAAGCTCTGGTGTGCTACTGCTCTTCCTCAGCCTGGGACTGAGACCCAGGGCTGTGACCGAGATCCAGGTTTGGGCAGTGCAATAGAATCCTCTCCCCATGCCATCTATAATCTCTTTCTGGCCAGATGTCCCATCCCCTCACTTTCTGTGGACTGAGAGGTCCAGAAACTGCCATTGCTGCTACTGATTAGTTGCTCCCCAATTCAGTTGTCCCAAGGCTGACTTCCATCTTGTTGGGGTGGGGCCTGTACTGAATTGTGCTCCATTCTTGCCCCACTTCAACTGCCTTTTCTTGCTGATTTTCTAAGTTGTCTTGGGCTCGAAAATTGTTTCACTCCCTCTTTTTCTGGGTTCTGTCACTCTAGAATTTGTTTGGGGGCATCATTTAAAGTTGTTTGGAGGGGTCTGAGTGAAAATTTAGGTAAGTCTCTCCATTTTCTCTGCCATATTGGCTTTGTGCAGCATCCTCCTGCTCCAGTAGTTTTTAATGCTGCTCATAGTGTTCCTTGACTTATTGATCTCTCAACTTTTAGTTCATAAATTGGGGCTTTATGAGGATGGCTAGGTTTTGTTCTCTGCAACACTTTTTGGTTGGGTGGTGGGCCTTGCTTGGTTAGGGGGTCACCTGGATTTTTGGCCAAATAACAATTTCTCCCCCTCCCACTCTCCTCCATCTGTGGATTTGAGAGTGCTGAATCTTCAGGTTCCCCTCAGGTATCTTTGGACTTTTTAAACTTTGAAGCCCCAGAGCCCAGGCTTTTGTGACATGGTGCTGGTCCCTGATCCTAGGGATTTCCATTGTTCCCACACTGAGTTGTTTTACCTTCTTGGGTCTATTCTCAGCTGAATCTTCTGTTCTTGGTGTTTCTGGACAGGCTTTTGGAAATTGCTAGTGTCTGGTCAAGCTGAGGTTCATTTTACTTTCCTTTTTTTTTGTGGGTTCCTGGCTGACTTTCTTCAGTTTTGGAATGGAAGATATCACTCTGTTATTTTTCATTGAATTTATTGATCATTATTCAGTCTAGTGTGAACTTCAGGGTTTTGCTGGATTACGTATGTGAGAACTAGAAGACCTGTTCAGACTGCCATCTTGGCAGGAAATTTCAAACCTGTTTTCTATTGCATTTGCTTTCTAGTCTTTTTGAAAACTTCTCATATCTCTCTCACTAATCTGTGATTTTGGTGTTATTGGATGATAGGCAGCTGTTTACTTACTTTTGTTACTCTTTATTTAATCTGTTCTTTTGATCTACTTTTTGAAAACTGTATCAGGTAGTTTTGATTGTTAACATTTTATTATATATTCTGAAATATAGTGATAGACCCCCCCCAAGTGAAGCATTTCAGGAATATGTTCTTCCCAAAGGAATAAGAATATGTAAAATAGCAGCTGGCATTTATACAGGGCTTTAAGGCTTATGAAATGTTTTATGCATTTTATATGAGGTAGATACTATTATTATTATTACCCCTATTTTACAGAAGATGGAAAAATATAAAAGATACCTGGAAACCTAATTACATCTATATCTCTATAATCATTTGTCTTTTTGTTTGTTTATAAGTTTCAAGATAGTATGTTCTTTTCATTTATGATGCACTGTTCCGTATTTGCATCTTTTCTAATCTTCCTATATTTAACCTTAGTTACTAAGTGAGAGACTTGTTTACAAAGTGAACCCTTGCCACAAGTACTTTACTTAGAGTCTTGGAGAGTTGTCTTGCCATCTTTGAATGAACTAGAAAATACTTATAGTGAACCTGAATGAAATATTCTTTCACCTAGGATTTATCTTGCTATTTATAATCAATAGCACATTTTTAAAATTAATTTATTTAACTTTTAACATTCATTTTCACAAAATTTTGGGTTCCACATTTTCTCCCCTTTTGTCCCCTCCCCCCACCCCAAAACACCGAGCTTTCTAATTGCCCCTGTCTGCCAATCTGCCCTCCCTCCCTCCCCACCCCTTCCCTTTGGAAGGCAAGCAATTCAATATAGGCCAGATCTGTGTAGTTTTGCAAATGACTTCCATAATAGTAGTGTTGTGTAAGAACTAATTATATTTCCCTCCATCCTATCCTGTCCCCCATTACTTCTGTTCTCTCTTTTGATCCTGTCCCTCCCCATGAGTGTTGACCTCAAATTGCTCCCTCCTCCCGGTGCCCTCCCTTCCATCATCCCCCCCCACCCTGCTTATCCCCTTATCCCCCACTTTCCTGTATTGTAAGATAGATTTTCATACCGAAATGACTGTGCATTTTATTCCTTCCTTTAGTGGATTGTGATGAGAGTAAACTTCATGTTTTTCTCTCGCCTCCCCTCTTTTTCCCTTCACTAAAAAGTCTTTTGCTTGCCTCTTTTATGAGAGATAATTTGCCCCATACCATTTCTCCCTTTCTCCTCCCAATATATTTCTCTCTCACTGCTTGATTTCATTCAGTTTTTTTTTTAAGATATGATCCCCTCCTCTTCAGTTCACTCTGTGCACTCTGTGCACTCTGTCTCTATGTGTGTGTGCGTGTGCGTGTGCATGTGTGTGTGTGTTATCCCACCCTGTACCCAGATGCTGAATAGTTTCAAGAGTTACAAATATTGTCTTTCCATGTAGGAACGTAAACAGTTCAACTTTTGTAAAGTCCCTTATGACTTCTCTTTGTCAATAGCACATTTTCAAGAGACAGTATAGTGCATTGCTTACAGTAAACCCACCTATTTGACTGAACTTTGCTTGTTAATTTGAGAATATGTTCAGAAACTGAAAATTCATGGATTCAGATCTCAGGAGATCATCAATAGGACTTTCCCACCCTTCACATTTTTTGCAGTGTTGTGTCCTTATATTTACTGTACTGCTGGTTTTGAAAGAGTATCATCACTTTAATATTGCTCGCTCTTTTCTTTAGCTATATTACAAAGTGGATTAGACAGTGCCTTATAAAATATCCTGGAACCTCAGTTGTCTTTATGCTAGCAAAGTCTAAGTGGTGCAGTGGATAGAGTGCCAGGTCTTATCTTCCTGAGTTCAGATATGACCTCAGACACTTACTAGCTCTGTGACTTTGGGCAAGTTAACTTTACCCTTTTTCTTCAGTTCCTTTTCTGTAAAATGAGCTGGAGAAGGAAATGCCAAACCACTCCAGAATTTTTGCCAAGAAAATCCCAAATGAGCTCACAAAAAGTCAAGACACAACTGAAAATGACTAAATAACAAAGCAAAGTCTTAGCTTTCTCAGATCAAATCAATTATAAGAAAATTTTTTTGCATAACCTTGCTAGGAATAGCCTATGCCTAACTTAGAACCAGAAGGCAGAATGTAAAAGGTACTTGTAAAGAGGTTAGTTAATAAAATTCCATGTTTATTTCAAGCTTAAGCCCAGTGAAACACAGGGTGTCGTAAAGGTCTTAGCTCAATTTTAAGCTCTAAAGACTTTTTGGACATCCTATATAAAATAGTTTTCTGCCACGTTTGCACTTTTGTCTCTCTTAAAAGGAGAAAGATAACAAAGTTACCATGTCTCAAATTTAACAGAAATATAAAGTACAGTTTTTTCAACAAATTAGAGTCCGAAGAGTGATTCATCAGTAAGCAGTTATTTCTTGTTTGCCAAAGAGCCTTTTGATTTTTTTCCCTAGAAAATGCAGAAGCCCAAGTGCTTCTTGTCACTTGATTATTTTGAAATGATTACTAGAAAGTTCATTATTACTGCTTCAGTATATCTGCCCTGAGGTTCCAAAGAAGATAAAATTAAAATAATGATGATGTTAATGAAGAGTGGGACAACAATGGGCATGTGAACTTGAATGACATCATTTTTTAAAATGTTTATTTATTAATTTTTAGTTTTCAACATTCATTTCCACAAAATTCCAAACTTTCTCTCCATTTCTCCCCTCCCTCCACCCCAAAATGCTGTGCATTCTCATTACTCTTTCCCCCAATCTAACCTCCCTTCTATCACTCCCGTTCCCTTTTCTTATCCCGTTTTCTCTCTTTTCTTGTAGGACAAGATAGCTTTCTATACCCCATTACCTGTATTTCTTATTTCCCAATTGCATGCAAAAACAATTCTCAACATTCATTCCTAAAACTTTTGAGTTCCAACTTCTCTCCCTTCCTCCCTCCCCACCCATCCCCACTGAGAAGGCAAGCAATTCAATATAGGCTATATATGTGTAGTTATGCAAAAGTCTTCCATAATAGTCATGTTGTGTAAGACTTAACTATATTTCCCTCCATCCTATCCTGCCCCCTATTTATTCTGTTCTCTCTTTTGACCTTGTCCATCCCCAAAAGTGTTTACTTTTAATTACTCTCTCCTCCCATTTACCCTCCCTTCTGTCATCCCTGCTACCCTACTTATCCCCTTCTCCACTACTTCCCTGTAGTGTAAAAGAGATTTTCATATCAAATTGAGTGTGCATGTTATTCCCTCCTTAAACCAAATGTGATGAGAGTAAGCTTCCCTTTTTGCTCCCCCCTTTTCCCCTCCATTGAAAAAGCTTTTTCTTGCCTCCTTTATGAGAGATAATTTACTCCATTCCATTTCTCCCATTCTCCTCCCAATATATTCCTCTCTCCTTAATTTTATTTTTTTTAGATATGATCCCTTCTTATTCAACTCACCTTGTGCTCTGTGTGTGTGTATGTGTGTGTGTATGTGTATGTGTGTATAAATCCTCCAACTACCCAGATACTGAGGAAAGTTTCAAGAGTTACAAATGTTATCTTTCCATGTAGGGATGTAAACAGTTTAACTTTAGTAAGTCCCTTAGGATTTCTCTTTCCTGTTTACCTCTTCATGCTTCTCTTGATTCTTGTGTTTGAAAGTCAGATTTTCTATTCAACTCTGGTCTTTTCATCAAGAATGCTTGAAAATCCTCTATTTCATTGAATGGCCATTTTTTCCCTGAAATATTATACTCAGTTTTGCTGGGTAGGTGATTCTTGGTTTTAATCCTAGTTCCTTTGGCTTCTGGAATATTATATTATGTCCCTTAAATGTAGAAGCTGCTAGGTCTTGTGTTATCCTTTTTGTATTTCCACAATACTCAAATTGTTTCTTTCTAGCTGCTTGCAATATTTTCTCCTTTACCTGGGAGCTCTGGAATTTGGCTACAATATTCCTAGGAGTTTTTTTTCGGATCTCTTTCAGGAGGACATCGATTTATTCTTCCAACATTTATTTTACCCTCTGGTTCTAGAATAGCAGGGCAGTTTTCCTTGATAATTTCATGAAAGATGATGTCTAGGCTCCTTTTTTGATCATGGCTTTCAGGTCATCCCATAATTTTTAAATTGTCTCTCCTGGATCTGTTTTCCAGGTCAGTTGTTTTTTCAATGATATATTTCACATTATTTTCTATTTTTTATTCTTTTGGTTTTATTTTGTAATTTCTTGGTTTCTTGTAAAGTCATTAGCTTCCATTTGCTCCATTCACATTTTTAAAGAACTATTTTCTTCAGTGAGCATTTGAACCTCCTTTTCCATTTGGCTAATCCTACTTTTTAAAGCATTCTTCTCCTCATTGGCTTTTTGGACTTCTTTTGCTGTTTGGGTTAGTCTATTTTTAAAGGTGTTATTTTCTTCAGCATTTTTTGGGTCTCCTTTAGCAAGCTGTTGACTCACTTTTCATGATTTTCTTGCAGACTGAGTTCCCTTGTCAGGCAGGTGAAAGTGTTTTCACACTGACCTTTGAAACTGTCTTTGGCGTTTGTGGATTGAGGGATCTGGGAACTGCAGGTGCTGTCAGGGATTCCCTGCGCCCTGAGGCCTGCTCCAGTCCTGTTCCTGCCATGTGGTCAATGCCACTGCGAGCTCTGGTTTGATAGACCTTTCCTGTTGGCCTTCCCGGCTGCCTTGGGCTGGAAATCTCTTTCACTCTGTCATTTTATGGCTTCTGCTGCTCTAGAATTTGTTTAGAGTCATTTTTTACAAGTATTTTTTGGGCCATGGTGGGGAACTTCTACATCCTTCTACTCTTACCATCTTGGCTCTTCTCCCTTGAATGACATCTTTTGTTCAGAAAAGTTACCTATTGAGTGAGGCTAAGCTGTCATCTGTTGCTTATTCAGCCATAAACAGTTTTACTTAATAAATCATTTTTGTGAGCCTGAAAATAAGCATTATCATTCCGTTCACTTTCCATTTAAGCTTTAAATTTTTAATTGAGTTGACACATCTAATACCTTGCAATTAGGAATGTAAAAGAACTAATGAAGAGCAGAGGAAGCAGAATCAATAGTATAAGTTAAACAGTTGCCAAAATAATGTACAAAAAACAACACTGAGAGGCATCAGAACACTGAATAATGCAGTGCTACATTATGACTTTAGAGGAATAATGGTAAAACATAACTCCTCTCAGTAGAGAAGTGGTTTTTAGGGGTGGTAATATATGCATACTTTGACCTAAGAATTGTATTGTTTTATTTTACTTAACTAACTATACTTTTGTGTTACAATGAATAGCTTTATTGAGAAGGACTATTAGGAAATAATAGATCTCTGAAAAGGGGAAAAGGGCAGGAAAACATTTTTTTCTTTTAAGAACAAAATTTTGTTATGTGAAAAATCAACATTTAAAAATATAAGGAAGCTTGATGTTCCCAAACTTAATCCATAATCTAAATTTCACATATTAGAAGATCTGCTGCTTAAGATAACCTCTGGTGATGGACCAGAATGTAATCTCTGGTTTAAAAGAACGATCCACACCTAAAGAAATGAAAAGAGAAACACAAGTGAAAAATAAAATGACAGGATAATTGTAACTTGAGATTGTTTACTTTTTTTTTAAAATTATATGTTCTTTTGCTTTTCTTTCATCAGAAGAATAGAGAGCCTATCTATTGCTTTGAACATTGTGCCCAAGAGGTTGGCAGTTTTGGACTGTTAGCCGTACAGGTGAAATGTAATCCCAGATAACTTAAATTGAAATATTCCCTACATAGCTCACTGTTCCAGTGTTTAAATCTTTTTTCTTTTTTTTCTTTTAATATTTTATGGAGGAATAGAAGGACTCCTCAAGAGACCAAAGGTCCCAGATTCCTTTATTTTGAGTCAAATTAAGAACCATTAATAATTGCATGCAAAATTGAAAGGGTAACTACAGTGCTTAATAGGATTTGGGGTTTATACTCCAAAGTATATAGCTTCCTTATATAGTCTGCCACATGTATTGCCTCCTGAAGTTTGCGAATGACTTAGAACTCATATGAAGTGCAGTGCAATTGTTTATTCTAGCAGAAGATGTTATCTTAATGGTTTTGGTTTGGTTTAGGTACCTAAAGTCCGTCAGCAAACATTTATTAACTACCTGTTGTGTGTCAGTCACTGTGTTAATTGCTGAGAAGACAGAAAAACAAGAGATTACTATTACTGGGTAATCTAGAACATTCAGAAACTAATTTTTAGTCAAACAAAGCTTACTGATGTAGTGACTACAAGTTTTTGTTTTTTTATTCATTGCATATTCTGCCACTTAGCCTCAAAATCTTATACTTTTTCTTTTAAAATACTGTGAATTGACAGAACTTTTAGCTTTCTTTTCTTAAAAGATCAAATCTAAGTATGGAATGCTTTGGAACTTACCTTGATATAAATGTGGTAGTAATGTAGTATGAAGGGCTTTGAACTCTAAACAGAGTATTATATATTTGATCCTGGAGGTGATAGGGAACCTCTAGGGTTTATTGAATAGGGAGGGGGGAATGACATGGCCAGACCTGTACTTTTTCAGATCACTTTAACAGCTAAGTTGAGATAATGTAACTTACTTATTATTGCCCAAATATGTGGGTGCTTTCTTGGTTTCCAGTTTTTTGCTACTACAAAAAGAGCTGCTATAAATATTTTTGTTCTTATGAGTCCTTTTTGTCTCAACTCCTTGGGGGAATGTTCCTCTTAATGCCTGCCTCTGGGTCAAAGAGTATGCAGTTTAGTGCATATCAGAGGGTCTTAGTAAAGTAACAAAGTCACAATTATTGAATAATTTCGTTGGATGGGACTGCCAAAGGTCATTTAATTTTCTTCTTTTAAATAAAAAAATCTGAACTTTAAAAACACCAAGTAAAACATACATTTCTGTATACATAGTAGGACAGAAATTATACCTGAAACTGAAGCTGTTATGTTTAACTTGCCTTTCTTTTAAATTGTATTGTAAATTCAGCATGTAACTTTAAAAATTGCCTGTCATTGATTTCTTCTGACCTTACTTCTGTATTTTACTTTGCTTTTTAAAAAAATGCTTCAGTGACCCTCTTGTCTTTTTTTCTTTTTAGGAGCCCTGTCCTTGCTCATTTTACTCTGCATCAGTTCATACAAGTCTTCCCATTTTTTTCTGAAATTGTTTCTTTTGTCATTTTTATGTTATATTTTAATAGTATACTGTATCATTCATATACCGTTAGTGTTTAGCTTTTCCCCAACAGAACGGCTCTCCATTAGTTGCTAGTTCTTTGTCACTACGAAAAAGCTGTTATAACTATTTTTGTATATATGCATCTTTTTCCACTTTCCTTAATCTCTTTGGGGCATATATTCTTGGTAGTGGTAGAGCAGCCATGTGGTGCAGTGGATAGAGTGTCAGGCCTGAAGTTAGAAAGACTTACCTTCCTGAGTTTCAAATGTGGCCTCAGACACTTATTAGCTCTGTGACCCTGGGCAAGTCACTTAACCCTGTTTTACATCTGTAAAATGAGCTGAAGAAGGAAATTATCTTTGCCAAAAGGTGTCATGAAGAATCAGACATGCCTGAAATGACTAAACAACAGCAACCCAATGATGGTACTGAGTCAAACAGGGTATGTTTAAATTAGTTGCTTTATGGTTGTGGTTTCAAATTGCTTTCCAGAATGGCTATAGCAATCTAATAGCTATGCATTAATGTGGGTGCCTGTTTTCCTCCAGTCCTTCCAATAATTGTAATTTTCTTTTTTTTGGTTGTCTTTGCTAGTCGGATGAATGTAAAGTTAACCTCAGAGTTAATTTGCATTTCTCTAATTATTTGTGATTTGGACCAGAGTTTCTTTTATTTGTTGATAGCTTGGACTTTTTACTTTGAAAATTGCCAGTTCATATCCTTTGACTATTTACATATTGAGCAATAGTTCTTGTTCATACAAATTTAGCTTAGTTCTTTATGCATTTTTGGATATGACACCCTTTATGTAATCTGATTTGTCCATTTTATTTTATATGATCCTATGCATTGCTTGTTTGGTTATGAGCTCTTTTTCTATCCATGGATCTGAAAGGTAATTTCTTTATGAAGAGACCTTTTCTAGCCAGGTCATGTCTGTTTCTTATCTTGGTATATAGTGCAAGATGTTGATCTACAGCTAATTTATCAGACTGCTGAGTTTTTCTCAGCAGTTTTTATGAAAGAATGTGTTCTTAGCCTAGTGGTTGAGATCTTTGGGTTTATCAAACATTATTTGATAATTCTACAATGTTTTTTGGTTCCATATGTTGTGTACTAAATATGTTCTGTTGATCTTTTTGTTTTTTTAGCAAGTCCCAAAGTTGTATTTATGATTAGTGTTTTGCAGTATAGTTTGAGATTTGTTACAACTCAGCTTCCTTCCTTTCCATTTTCTTTCTTTATTTCTCTTGAGGTCATTTACTTGACTTTTGTCTAGTTGGTCTAGGGTCTGAGCTAAAGCTATATCAAATTATGCATATATAGCATATTTTGTTTTAAAATCTTTTTAGTGAAAAATTTCATTTTGTGCCAGTATTTAAAAACTTTCACTAATGGGGAAGGTCTTCTTAATGTTCTGAATCTTTACAGATCTATGGTTCTCATCAGTTCAGTCATTTATTTTGGTAGTTTTTTTTCAAAGAAAATTATTCAGTTTTCCTTACATGTGAACTGTACTATCAGTGCACCCAAAATACAGTTGTTAAATAATATTATTAAAAAATTTGTTAGGTTTGCCAGCAGTAATAAGTTAGTACTAAGCAATAAACTTTTGTTCATTAGAGTTTAATGCTTAGAGCTGTTATATTTTACAAATATATAAATATATGTTATAGATATATATATTTTGTAACTTTGTAAATATAAAAAAACTGCTTTTTCACTGTACTATCTTAACATTTAAAGATAAATATTTTGGAGCAATAATTAAATGTAAGGCAAATGAATATAGTTTGTTGGAGATGGATGTTTTAAGTATTACGAATGGTTAGCTAGAGTCTGCATCAAATTGAATAAAAGCCCAGTTTACTACATACAGCTTCATAACATGTAGAGTCATATTTTTCTTTCAGTATCATCATGGCCATCTTTGTCATCATTTTGAAATCTATCTTTGGTATATTTTCAATGATTCAGTGGAACAGTCTGTGTCAGAGTTTATTGGACTAACACCCTAACCAGCTATTTTTTTCTATTAGTATTAATAGTGCAAAGCCACAAGGCTTTATTTAGACTCTTATTACTTGCCATTTCTGTTTATTAGTACTTGAATACATAAAATTTTGTCCCCTAAAGAATCTTTCCATAAAACTTTAAGAGTTAGAAGATCACATTAGTTTTCAGTAGATGAAGATCTCAAAAATTTCAGAGGTGGTATGTTATAGAGTGAAAAAAATCCTGGGCATAGAATCAGAAGACTGCCATTATGTGGGTGTGAGTGTGTCTATATGTCTTGGCTTTCCCATTTCTTGTCAAGTTCTTGGTCAAGCTACTAAATCCTAATGAGTCTGTTCATTTTTAAAATAGTACTTGCCTTACTTTACCTCACAGGGTTACAGGGTTCTTTTAAAGTTCAAATGCGATAAGGAAATGAAAACACCTTTTAAATTGTAAAGCACTGTACAGTACACCATTGTGCAGTACAAGTGCTATGTATAGTACACCATGTAAGATATTGCTTTGCAACAAAAGTAATCTTTTAAACAATTTTTAAACAGTTTTTTTCTGACCTGAACATCAACTAAAATGAGCACTTCTGTGTACACAATAGAACAGAAAAAGAATTGTACATGAAATTTTGAATCACTATTATGTACAAGAAATTCATTGTGTAACTTTGTTTTCCTGCTTAAATGTAATTCCTTCTGACAAGTACTATTTTTACCTGTTTTGCTTTTTTAATTGTTTTGGAAAAATTGCATGGTAATATTTATGGCACTTAATTTCAGTTTTGTTCACTAGTATTCATTTTAGGGTCTTGCCCCCATTTTATTTTATTTTTTATATTTTTTCACATTTTAAAAAAAATTAACTAATAATAATAATTTTTATTTTGTTTATCACCTCTGTGTCCCAGTGTATCTTTTCCCTTTCTCTTCCACAGCAAAATCACCAGTATGTTAAAAAAAAAGTGCAGCGTAATTGTGTATTATTCGAAACCCATAAGCCCTCACATTCACATAGAAGGGGAGAGTACCTTTTCCTGTCTGTTCTTTTCAGCCAAGCTTGGTCATTTTAATTTTATAGCATTCAATTTTGATCCATTTGTTGTTATTCTTTCCATTTACATTGTTGTAGGTTTTATTTCAGGCAGAGGTGAAGTGACTTATCATGTAGCTAGTAATGTCTGAGTGGATTTGAACTAAGATTTTCCTGATTTTCAAATTCAGTACTTTATCTAGTGCCCCCTTTAGTTGCCTCTAATTCTAGAGTGTGCTTTTAGCTTAGATTTAGAGTATAATTGACCTTATGTCAACTATGAATTTGATGGTGCGGAATTGTATTTTTGTCCATGTCTAGAGTAACCATTCTGGTTTTTAAAAACCCATTGATTATATAAAGTGGCGCTTGTTTATATACTTTTGTAATACCCTTTGCATAAACATCTAGGCTTCATTCTTTTCTTTTCTTTTTTTTTTTTTTGAGTTTCATTAGGTATTTCATTAAGGTTAAATCTTCCTGATCGAGTAGGCTTGCACAGGCGAAAGTCCGTAGCCCTGCAGGCTAGGTCCTTCAGATTTCATAGTGTATCATTGGCTCTACGTTGGGATCACCTCCTTTCTCCAGGTACAAGTTGTTGTAAGGATATTGCTTCGGAGCCACAGGCCAATAGGAGGGGTACACCTCTCCTAACCAGAAGGTGAATATCATGAAGCCGAAGAAGCCAAAGAATTGCTTGCACATAGTGTTCTAGGAAACAGGTGTGGGGGACGTATCCACATGATTGTGAGTGTACATATCAAAGTCAAAGTGCATTGGTTCTCCCCAATTCAGCCTTAGTTCTGAATGGTCCCAGTCATATCATGGATCTCGTTCATGCTGAGAGCATTCTGGAAGCTTAAGATAGTCACCATATCCGAAGCCTTCGTCCGGGTAAGGCTCATGGTCCTCCACGTGCATGTTGTACTTCTTGGCAGTGGGGTGCTCCTCCAGTGTGTGTGGGTACAGTCCTGAGAGCATGTCCTTGCCGAGGCCCGAGGCTGCCCAGGCACCCAGAGGGGTCACCCGCCAGGCCACTGTCCCCACCCATTGGATTCCCCGGGACACAGCAATGGAGGCTACCACCTTAACCTTCTTCAAGATGCCTAGGCTTCATTCTTAAAATATTTGTAGATAGATATCATATCTCTTTCTCAAATACTCAAATGTATTTGTGATATCATCACTTTGTATATTCCTTCCAGCAGTAGTTTGTAACCTATTATTAATGCCAGAGATTCTTATTGAAGTCCTCACAACACAAGAAGTATATAGCCAGTGTGTTGGAGGCCTTCTTCCCTTTCTCCTGATATTTTGAGGATATCAGTGACCCATTTGAGCTATATTCCTATCCTCTCTTGCTCTTGTTATTATTTTGATATTGTTCATATTATAATATAAATTTATCTCCTGGTTCTTCTCTTTTCCCTCCGTATCATTTCTTTCAAGTCTTTCAAGGTTTCTTTGAAAAACTCTCCTTACACTTACATGATCTGATGCTGAGTGAAAGGAGCAGAACCAGGAGAACTTTGTGCACAGCAACGACCACAGCGTGTGAGAGTTTTTTCTGGTAGACTTGGAATTTTGTAATAACGCAAGAACCTATTAAAAAAAAAAATCCCAGTGGTGGTTTTCTAAGGCAAAACACCTTCCACACTCAGAAAGAAATATGGAAGTCATTCACAGAATGTAGCAGATCATGTTTGTGTGTGTGTGTGTGTGTGTGTGTGTTTTTGTGTATCATGTTTTGATTTGTTATATGATTTCTTCCATTTATTTTAGTTCAACTACATAGCATGACTATAGTGAAAATGTACTCAATAGGAAAGTATATGTAGAACCTATACAGAATTGTATGCTGTTGTGAGGAGGGAGGGGGGTAGTGAGAGGCAGGTGTGGGGGGGATAAAATCTTAACTTTATGGCAGTGCTTGTAAAACATTAAAAAATAATAATAATACTAAAATAAAATTTAAAAAAAAAAAAAGAAAAACTCTCCTTAGTCATTTCTTACAGTGAAGTAGCATTCTATTTCATTCATAGGCCATAATTTGTTAAGCCATTCTCCTAACAGCCTTGCCTTTCATTTCTAGTTCTCTGCCACCATAAACGTAGCTGCTATAAATATTTTGGTATATATGGATTCTTTTTCTTCTTAATCTTTTTTGGTCACAGATGTAGTCGTGTTAGGACCTAGTAGTCCACAGTTTAGTAACTTTTTGTATTTAGTTGTAAATTGCTTTCTAGAATGGCTCTAAGGATTCACAGTTCTATCAGCAGTACATCAGTGTGTTGTTTTTTTTTTTTTTCCACAACCCCTACCACATTTGCCATTTTTCTCTTTTGGCCTCTTTACAACTCTTATAGATAGGTGTGTAAATTTCTTTAATTATTAATGATTAAATATCTTTTTTTAAAATAAATTTTATTTTATTTCAACAATCACTTCCATAAGTCTTAAATTTCTGTCCCTTCCCTCCCCCCTCCCTCTCTGAGGCGGCATGCAGTCTTATATGGGTTCTTATGATATGTAATAATACATTCTTATTAAACACATTTCCACATTTGTCATGTTGCATAGAAGAATTAAAAAGAATGGGAGAAACCATGAGAAAAACCAAACCAAAACATAACACAAGAGAAAATAGTCTGCTTCATTCTATGTTCCCATTTCATAGTTCCTTTTCTGGATGTGAATGGCATTTTGCCATGATTCAGTATCTTTACACAATTGTTATTATTTTCAATTTCTTCCTTTGAGAGCTCCCTGTTCGTTTCTTTTTACCATTTATCAATTGAGGAATTACTTAAGTTCTTTCATATCTTACAAATGAGGCCTTAATCAGAGAAACTTGTTGCAAAGATTTTTTTCCAAGTTTAATATTTCCCTTCTAACCGTAGCTGGATTGGATTGTTTGGGTAAACATTTAAAAATGTTATATAATCAAAATTGGCTATTTTAACTTCTGGTCCCCTGCATCACTTGTTTGGTTATGCATTCTCCTTCTGTCCATAGATCTGAAAGGTGATTACTTCTTTGTTCTTCTAATTTGTTTACAATGTGATCTTTTAAATTTTGTTAATTTCTTTCTTATCTTGGTATTTGATGTGACCATGCCTTGTCTGACCATGTCCATCCCCTTTTTTCTCCCTCCCGACTCCAGTGACTCTTTATTACTTCCAGGGTCAAATATAAAATTCTCTTTTTGGCTTTTAAAGCCCTTTATAACATGGCCCTTTCTATCAATCCAGTCTTCTTTACTTTATTCCCTGTCCCCTCCTTGTACTTTTTGATTCAGTGGTATGTTCTTCCCATAAGACATTCCTTCTCCCCATGCTGTATGCTTTCTCTGTCCTTCATGCCTGGAATGCTCTCCCTTCTCTGCGTCCTGACTTCCCAACTAGAAAAAAATCTCACTTTCAGCAAGAGGCTTTTCCTGAATTCTTTTAATGCTAATGACTTCCCTCTGGGATTACTTTCCTTCCAATTTGTATATATCTTTTTTTTTTTTGTAAACAGTTGTTTATATGTTGTTTTTTTCCCATTATAATTTGAGCTCTTTGAGAGTAGGGACTGTTTTTTGCCCTTCATAGTGCCTGGTGCAGAGTAGGTGCTTAATAAATACTCATTGATTTTAGATTAGGAAACCTCAGTTCAGGTTCCCTCTGACATTAAGGGCAAGTTGTTTCACATTTATGAGTCACAATTTTCTTATGTAAATATGGATAATACTTATACTACCTGCTTTACAGTATTGTTTAAAGAAAGCCCTATATAAAATGCAAGTTCAGTTTTATCTCTTCGATATTTTTATCTATATTATCTGTATTGTCTGTGTCAATCTGAGATTGAGCCTTCCTTGAGAAAGCCTTTGCTTCTTCCAGATACTGATTTTAGAGTCTTACATAGTGATTTTGAACACCTCCAAATTAATATCAATCTTTGTCATATGTGATGCTGTTTGGCAGAAATATATACGTATGTATATATATATATTTACACACACACACATATACATACGTACTGTAATAGTTGGTAGTATTTCTGCTGGAGCTCCCAAGAAAGGAACCTTTCAACTTCTTGATGTGATGGTCATAATGGAAGAACAGAAGAATGTATGTGAAAAGGTTGAATTGCTTCAGAGAGTTGAGTGTGAATGGAATCCAAACTTTTGATTAGGAGAAGAATATTGAGAAATACATCAGTGAGAGTGGAAACCAATTCAGACATTTATTAAACAGTGGGCAGAACACTTTGTACTAAGGAGACAAGGATAGAGATTTGAAGGTAGGTGTAGTAACAGTCTCTAGATTCTAAGGATCATCTTAGTTTTTTTTTAGCACTAGAAGAGACTGTAGAAGTCAGCTAGCCAATTCCTTTCTTTTGACAGATGAGGAAAATAAATTCCAGAGAGATTTTATGGATAGAAAGAAGAGGATGGGGCAGAAGTGAGAAAAGATACACAGGGCTAGAATGCAGAGAGGATACTTGATAAAAGAAGATATCTCTCCTCCTCTGCAGAGAAGTAAGAGACAGCTAATGATTAAAAATAGGAAGATGGAATTGCCCCAGAGTAAGTACTTTACTAGATGGAGGATCAAGGGACTTGTTACTTGATAGGACCAGTTAAGAAACTTTCTAGTTCTGACTGGTTTAGAACTTAGTTTGACTTGAATAACAAGGATCAAAGTAATTTTTCAGAGCTCTTGTTTTGTGAGATTGCTTTGGAAAATAGAATCGATAATGAACCTCCTTCCACAAGGAGGTGTTAATATAATTATATGGGCCTCTATATTCAGATCTTTGCCTTTTTGTTTGTTTGTTTGAGGGACTTGTAAATATCATGTTGTGGTGGAGGTAGGAGTTAAAGAAGATTAATTGTAGTCCTGCTTAATGTATATTATAATTGCTTGATTTCAATCACCTTGAAAGTCTTTGATTCTTTTCACAAATTAATGAAATCAGCAGACTTGATTTGTAAATATATATTGTATGGAACTAAAAGTATTTGTGTAGTTTGTTCAGAGTACTGAGACAGGTAACACTTAACCTGGGTGCTTTTCTAAGCAGTGAGTTTGTCATGTTAGACTATTAACAGAATTTATTTTTCTTGCAAATAGTTCTTAATGAAAACTTAATGTTACTTACCAGCTTATGTGATAGAAAGGAAATGCCCCTGGTTGGGAGGTTTTTTTTTTAAATAGTATTTTATTTTTTTTCCAATTGCATGTCAAGACAATTTTTATTTTTATTTTACTTATTTTTTATTTTGTTATTTTTAGCATTCATTTTTATAAGATTTTGAGTTCCAAATATTTCTCCCTCCCTGCTTTCCCTTCCCTTTTCCTAAAATGGTAGGCAATTTGATATAGGTTATACATGTGCTATCATGTAAACTATATTTCCATATTAGCCACAGTTGTGAAAGAAGAAACAGATCAAAAGGGAAAAAAACACTAAAAAGAATAAAGTAATTGAATAAAGTATACTTAGTTCTTCATTCAAAGTTCATCAGTTCTTTATTGGATATGGATAGCATTTTGCTTTGTGAATCCTTTGTACTTGTCTTGGATCATTGTGTTGCTGAGAAGGTTTGAGTTATTCGTAGTTAATCATCATACAATGTTGCTGATATTGTGTACAATTTTTCTTGGTTCTGCTCATTTTACTTTCCAGTAGTTTGTACAAGTTTTTCCAGATTTTTCTGAAATCTGCTCGTTTACCATACCACAGCTGATTTAGCCATTCCCCAATTGATCATCCCCTCAATTTTCAGTATTTTGCCATCACAAAATGAGCTGCTATAAGTATTTTTGCACATGTAGGGCCTTTTTCATTTTTTATGATCCCTTTGGGATATGGATTTAACAACGGTATTGCTAGGTCAAAGCACACAGTTTGGTTGCCCTTTGGGCATAATTCCAAATTGTTCTCCCAGAATGATCGGATCAGTTCACAACTCCATTAGTAGTGCATTAGTGTCCCAATTTTCCCACATTCTTTCCAACATTTATCATTTTCCTTTTTTGTCCTATTAGTCAATCTAATAGGTACGAGGTGGTACCTCACAGTTGTTTTAATTTGAATTTCTCTAATCAAAAGTGATTTAGAGTACTTCTTCATATGACAATGGATAGCTTTGCCTTCATCTAAAAATTGCCTGTTCTTACCATTTGGCCATTTTATCAGTTGAGTAATGACTTGTATTCTTATAAATTTGATTCAGTTCTCTATATATTTTAGAAATGAGGCATTTATCAGAGACCCTTGCTGTAAAGATTGCTTCCCAGTGTTCTGCTTTCCTTCTAATCTTGGTTGCATTGATTTTGTTTGTGCAAAAGCTTTTAAATTTAATATAATTAAAATTGTCTAACTTGTATTTCATAATGATCTCTGTCTCTTGCTTGGTCATGAACCTGTAACTCAGTTAACTTCTCATTTAAGAATTTGGATGCACTAATTCATTGTTGGTGGAGCTGCGAGCGCATCCAACCATTCTGGAGAGCAATTTGGAACTATGCCCCAAGGGCTACAAAAATGTGCATACCCTTTGACCCAGCAATATCGCTACTAGGACTGTATCCCCAAGAGATCATAAAAATGGGAAAGGGTCCCACATGTACAAAAATATTTATAGCAGCACTCTTTGTAGTTGCCAAAAACTGGAAGTCAAGGGGATGTCCATCAATTGGGGAATGGCTGAATAAATTATGGTATATGAATGTAATGGAGTACTATTGTGCCATAAGAAATGAGGAACAAGAAGACTTCAGAGAGGCCTGGAAGGACTTATATGACCTGATGCTGAGTGAAAGGAGCAGAACCAGGAGAACTTTGTGTACAGCAACGACCACAGTGTGCGAGAGTTTTTTCTGGTAGACTTGGAATTTCGTAATAACGCAAGAACTTCTTAAAAAAACAAAATCCCAATGGTGGTTCTCAAGGCAAAATGCCTTCCACACTCAGAGAAAGAAATATGGAAGTCATTTGCAAAATGTAGCAGATCATGTTTGTGTATGTGTATGTTTTTGTGTATCGTGTTTTGATTTGTTATATGATTTCTTTCATTTATTTTAGTCTGACTACATAGCATGACTATAGTGAAAATATTCTCAGTAGGAAAGTATATGTAGAACCCATACAGTATTGTATACAGTTGTGGGGAGGGAGGGGGGTATTGGGGGGCAGGTGTGGGGGGGATAAAATCTCAATTGTATGGCAGTGATTGTTAAACATTAAAAAATAATTAAAAAAAAAAGAATTTGGATGCTATACCACTTGGTGCATATATGTTTAGCATTGATATTACTTCGTTGTCTGCAGTACCTTTTAGCAAGATGTAGTGTCCTTCAGCCTCTCTTTTAATAAGGTCTGTTTTTGTTGTTGTCTGAGATCAGGATTGCTACCCCTACTTTTTTTACTTCAGCCAAAGCATGATAGATTCTGCTCCTTTGCTCTTTTTTTCAGGTGTGTTTCTTGTAAACAACATATTATAGGATTCTGGTTTTTGATTCACTCAGCTGTCTGCCTCCATTGTACGAGACAGTTCATCACATTCACAGTTATGATTACTAACTGTATTTCCCTCCATCCTATTTTCCTCCTGTTTGTCCTTTTTCTCCTTTCACCCTTTCCCTTCTTGACAGTGTTTTGCTTCTGTCTCCTGCCTTCCCTGATCTGCCCTCTCTTCTGTCAGTGTTTCCTTCCCCCTCTTACTTAATCTCCTCGACTCCTACTTCCCTATAGGGTAAGACAGATTTCTATATTCAGTTGATTATGTATATTATTTCCTCTTTGAGCCATTCTCTCCCACTTACCCACTCTTCCATCTTTCCCTTCACTATAATAGGTTTTTCATGCCTCTACATGTGAAATAATTTATCCCAGTCTACCTCTCCCTTTCTTGTGCCCCATGTACTTCTCTTTCTCATCCCTTAATTTTTTTGTCATTCCCTCAAATTCACCATATACCTATATCTTCTGTCTATGTATATTCCTTCTAGCTGTACTATTAGTGTTATAATTTTTAAGAATTACAAGTGTCATCTTCCCATGTAGGGGTGGAAACAGTTCAGCTCCATTGAATCTCTTATCTTTTCTTTGCCTTTTTAGGCTTCTCTTGGGTCTTGATATTGGAGATTAGATTTTTTTGTTCAGTTCTGTACTTTTCCTTATGAAAGGTTTAAATCCTTCTATTTCATTGAATGACCTTTTTTTCTCCTTGAAGTATTATGTTTAATTTTACCAGGTAGGTGATTGTTGGTTGTAGTCCTAGCTCCTTTGCCTTGCAGAATATCATGTTCCATGACCTCTGATCCTTTAATGTTGTACCTGTTAAGTCCTGTGTAATCCTGATTGTGACTTCCTGATATTTGAATTTTTCTTTCTGGCCACTTGCCGTATTGTTTCATTAACGTTATAGTTCTATAATTTGGCTATAATGTTCCTTGGAGTTTTTATTTTGCAATCTGTTTCCTGAGGTGATGAGTGGATTCTTTCAGTACCTATTTTACCCTCCGGTTCCAGGATAACAGGGCAGTTTTCCATGATAATTTCTTGAAATATGCTGTCCCTGTCCTCGTTTTGATTATGGCTTTCACGTAGTCCAGTGATTCTCTTCCGAATCTATATTCCAGGTCTTTTTTTCCAATGAGGTATTTTATATTTTCTTCTATTTTTTAAAGTTCTTTTGAATTTCTTTGATTGATTCTAGATGTCTCAGAGTCATACTTACTTAATTCTAACTTTTAAGGAGTTGCTTTCCTCAGCTTTTGTATTTCCTTTTCTATTTGACCTTTTGTACTTTTTTTATTTTTAAAGTTTTATTTTTTCTTTTCCCCCAGTTACATGTAAAAACAGTTTTTATTTTTATTTTTTAAAATTTATTTTCAGTTTTCAGCATTTACTTCCACAAAATTTTGAATTTCAGATTTTCTCCCCATCTCCCCGTTTCCCCACCCCAGGACAGCATGTATGCTGATTACCCTTGCCTCCAATATACCCTCCCTTCTATTACCGCCCCCCCCCCATCCCCTTCTCTTCTCTTTTCCTGTAGGACAAAATAGATTTCTATACCCCATTGCCTGTATATCTTATTTCCTTGTTGCATGTAAAAACAATTTTTTAATATTCATTTTTAAAGCTTTGAGTTCCTCATTTTCTCCCTTCCCCCCTCCTCATCCATCTTCATTTTGAGAAGGCAAGCAATTTGATATAGGTTATACATGTGTAGTCATGCAAAACACTTCCATAACAGTCATGTTGTGAAAGACTAAATTTCCCTCTATCCTGTCTCACCCTCCATTTATTCTATTCTCTCCTTTCATCTGTCCCTCTACCAAAGTGTTTGCTTGCAATTACCCCTTCCCCCAATCTGCTGTCCCTTTTATTATCTCCCCTCTCTTATTACGCCCCCCCCCCCCCCCCGCTTTCCTGTAGTAGAAGATAAACTTCCATATCCAATTGAGTATGTATATTATTACCTCCTGAAGCCAAATACGATGAAAGGAAGGCTCACTTGTTCCCTCTTATCTTCCACTTCTTCCCCTCCATTGTGAAAGCTCTTTCTTGCCTCTTTTATGTAAGATGATTTACTACATCCTCTTACCTCTCCCTTTCTGTTTCTCCTAGTACATTCCTCTCAGCACTTAATTTTCTTTTTTAGATATCATCCTTTCATATTCAGCTCACTCTGTGTCCTCTGTCTCTCTCCATACATGTACATATGTGTGTGTTATGTGTATATACATACACACACACATATATATATTTCCTCCAATTAACGTAATACTGAGGAAGGTCTCATGAGTTACAAATATCATATTTCCATGTAGAACTGTAAATAGTTCAACTTTAATAAGTCCCTTATGGTTTTTCTTGTTTACCTTTTCATGCTTTTCTTAATTCTTGTATTTGAAAGTCAGATTTTCTGTTCTGCTCTTGTCTTTTCAATAAGAATGCTTCAAAGTCCCTTATTTCATTGAAGTTCCATTTTTTCCCCCTGCCTGAAGTATGATACTCAGTTTTTCTGGGTGGGTGATTCTTGATTTTAATCCTATCTCCTTTGACCTCTGGAGTATCATATTCCAAGCCCCCTGATACCTTAGTGTAGAAGCTACTAAATCCTGTGTTATCCTGATTGTGTTTCCACAGTACTTGAATTGTTTCTTTCTGGCTGCTTGGCAATATTTTCTCCTTGTCATATTTAGGACCTCTCCTGACCCTCCTCCCCATCTAGAGTAAGGCTCACACTCAGCCCTGCTAATGAAACTGAAGTTGAGAGTGAAAGAAGACTCTTATTACTATGGTCCTTGCAAGAAGAGGGCACATTCCTTACTATGACAGAAGTGCTCATCTTAAAACAAAGAACAATACTTGTGAAATACTCTGTGAAATCAGAAAGCTTTCATTAATTTTTATGTTCATTCCCCCTGAATGAGCAGGTAGTTCCCAAGGAAGGCTACAGGAAGATTATAATTTGTTCAGACCAATGCAAGCCCTTTTATACTCTTCTAAGTTTGAACTTCCCACCATACCGTCTATTATTCAGGTGAGGCCTTCTGACCATGACTTCACGTTCTTCTCTCTGACAGACTTTCCCTTAAACATCTTGTTAGGTCTGCACACAAGTTTCTGACCTTTTACCTGATGGGTACTAGGTCACAGCTCTGATTAACTGCTATCACTTAAAGCTGGGAGGAGTTTTAACCCTGTGGAAACAGAATTCCTTCTTTTTGTTTCCCACATCCTAAAGCTGGAAGCTCTGTAATTTGGCTACAAAATTCCTAGGAGTTTTCCTTTTTGGATCTCTTTCAGGAGGTGATCAATGGATTCTTTCCATTTCCATCTTTCTCTCTGGTTATAGAATATCAGGGCAATTTTCCTTGGTAATTTCTTGAAAGATGATGTCTGGGCTCTTTTTTTTTTTTTGATCATGATATGCTCCCAGCCGGGTGTGACAGACCCATTGACTCTCTGGATTGTCTTGGGCTGGAAATCTGCCTCATTCTGTCATTTTCTGTCTTCTGCTGCTCTAGAATTTGTTTAGTCATTTTCTATAGGTTTTTTGAGGGGTTTAGGGAGAGAGCTCTAGTAAGTTTCTGCTTCTACTCTCCCATCTTGGCTCCTCCCCCATTCAGGATGCCCAGAGGTGTAATTAGACATTTTACTAGTGAATGCAGGTGGTATCAAGTCGTTTCTTCTAGTAGAAGCATATGAAGATAAATATGGAAAGATAATCATCCAAAGGCAGTGTCACTTTAAGGATTTGAGACTCCTTTTGGCAGAGAGAAGTATTGGTTGTGGTGGACTCAATCAGGTACAAATACTCCAAGCTCTATGAAGACCTGCATCTGCAC
This sequence comes from Notamacropus eugenii, assembly GCF_028372415.1. Lineage (NCBI taxonomy): Eukaryota > Metazoa > Chordata > Mammalia > Diprotodontia > Macropodidae > Notamacropus > Notamacropus eugenii. Next base: position 379,705,615 of record NC_092873.1, on the reverse strand, counting down.
TTTTTCTCAAATTCCTCTAGAAAGTGAATCTGAACAAATTTTATAGTGGCAGAATTCTCTAGGAGACAGAGTGTGGCAGATTTCTAATCCAGGACAGCCTGAAAAGTGAATGAGAAGGATCTGTTACATTGGACTGGGGAAATGCAGAGCAAGTGAATGAGCAGAGGAAATGAAGCAGCACAGGCTCAGCCCTAGCGGAGCCTACTCATTGTACTTTTTAAGGAGTTGGTTTCTTTAGTGGACTTTTGTATCTCCTTTTCCACTTGGCCAATTCTACTTTTTAAGCAGTTTCTTCTTTTTCCAAGCTGATGAATTTTAAAAAATATTCTTGCATTACTTTTATTCCCAGTTTTTCTCCTGCCTCTCTTATTTAAGCTCCTTTTTGAGATCTTCCATGAGTTCCTTCTGGGCTTGAGACCACTTCCTATTTTCCTTTGGGGTTTTGCACAGAGTTGTTTTGACTCTGATGTCTTCTTCTGAGTTTGTATCTTGATCTTCCCTGTCACAATAATAACTTTCTGTGATCAGATTCCTTTTTATTATTTTTTGCTCATCTTTTTTTCACCTTCTTCCTTTCTTTTAAATTTGAGCTCTGCTCCTGGGGTGAAAGGGGTGCTTTCATAGACTTCTTGTGCCAGGGGCTGCAGGCCCTGGCTGGTGCTGCATTGATGAGGGCCCTTAGGGGACCCTAATGTCTGGTGTTGTGCTGAGTGGATGGTGCTGGGGGTGGCTAGCACTGCTGGAGGCTTTAGGGGTCTGGCTGCTTACATGGTGCTGAGCTGGGGTCCTAATGCTTGTGTCTGGTGTGTGCTGAGGCCTGTTGGTTGTTTCTGTGTTTCCCTGGGGCTACACTGAAACACTTGGTGGTCTGGCACTGTTTGCCCAGAACTGTGTTAAAGTACATGGCAGTCATGGGGGTCTTGATGTTGGAGTTTGGTTGCTCCACTGCACTGGGATTCAGTTGCTATGGTGTGACTTGCTGAAATGCTTCCTGTCCTAGACTTGTGTTCCTCTTTTACCTCAGTGAGACAGACTTTTCTTGCTGGTCTTCAAACTTTCTTGGGCTAAAAGATTGTTTTACCCTATCTTTTTGTTGGTTTTATTGTTCCAGGATTTATTTTGGGGTGCTATAATATGGTTGTTTGGAAGTAAATATGAGTTACAGTGATTTGCAGCTTACTCCACCATCTTGGCTCCTGGAAAATATTTCTGGAAAGTTTTTTTATATTCTCTGCTGCATTTGATAACAGATGAGGAGGAGTCTTTTATGTGATAATTTATTTCATTTTATTGTTGAAGAGTGTAATTAGTGATACCACACAAATGATGGCAAAACAGAACCATTTGGTTACTCTAGTATTTTAAAATACTCTAGTATTTTTGTTAGTATTGATTTTGAGAACACATCATAGATTCTTTGCTGTTTAGATATATCGTATATATGTTATGGTTTATATATAAGCTTGCTAATATAGAGTTATTGTGTATGTTGGTTTTACCTAAAAGCAAGATAAAATGCTTTTTAAATGGGACCTAGTTTCCTGGGGGACATTTGATTGTGTTGTCTTGGTTCTTTATTTCATAAATCATAATACTTTACCTTAGAATAAATTATATAATTCTTTTCAAATAAGTTGTCTGTTGTTTAAAACTTTAGTATAGGATTAATATAATTTATGTTATACTTTTTGGAGACAAAGGAACGGATTAATGGGAGAAAAACAAATTAAGATTTTGGAGCTGCTGTTCCAGGGGTTGTGGTAAAACACTTTGAATCTTATTTCTGTTTTCATATATCAAATAAATTTTTTGTTTATTGACAAAAACTTCTGAAGTGTAATAGGACTATGATACTTAGGGCTGACATAATTTGCAAAATCTTCTAATGACTGGTCATTTTATGACATGTTTATTTATCAGGTGCAAAGATTTAAATGAAGATTGTCCATATTTCATGTAGTAATGCCAGCTGCTTCTGGTAAATTTGCACCAGGAAGCTTCTTAGATAAGTCTAAGTGATGTCAGAACAAAATTTACTACTGGGTACCTAATCAGAGTTGCATTTGTATTGAGTGTTGAATTTACCACTTGAGGGGGTGCTTCTTCTGTGGTGGGTGTGGTTCAGCCTAGGGCTGTCAAATTAATCAGAAAGCATTTATTAAGCATCTGCTGAGCTAAGCAGTAGGGATAGAAGGAAAAAAGTGAAACAGTCCCTTTTCTTAAGGAGGTAACATTTCTAAAGGGAGATAATATAAATATATAGGTAGATGAAAGATAGATACAAAGATAGAAGGTTATAGTAGGAGAGTAAGTCACTAACAGTAAATCAGGAAAGCCAGGTCTTGAAGGAAAGAGGCAGGAATGCATTCCTGACATGAGAGAGGAGACATAGTGATGGATAGAAAGTCTTGTGTGAAGAACAGGAAATAGACTGAATAATAGATTGTGTGATAGTAATATGTGAGAAGACTGGAAAGGTAAGAAAGGGTCCTAGTTTTGAAAAGCTCTTAAAATGTCAGACAGAAGAGTTTTATGTTTGATCCTAGAGGTTATAGGGAGCTACTGGAGCTTATGGAAATAGGGCAGTGATTCTCATGGTGTGGGCTGAGGTTCTCAAGCAGTCCTTGAGATCTTTTCATGGGGTCCACAAAGTTAAGACTATTTTCATGATCATAGTACTTACTAAGACTTTATTGGACTATGAATATACTCTCCCCCTTTCCAATTACATATCTGTGTGAGATCAAATTTTCTTCATATACTTCAACAAAAACAATTTATCATAAAGAATGAATGCAGAAGCAGATAGAAAAGTCCAGCTGTCTTCTATTAAACATTGAAGACCTTTGGAAAAATATGTAAAACAAAGAATATGTAAAACAATGGTACTTTTTCACTATTTTTTGTTTTGGAAAATTGTTTTTCATAAAAATACATTAGTTTTGTAAACAAAATGATTTTATTACTGTTACTTTGAAAGAAATTAGTAAAAAAAAAAAGGATCATTTTTCATTTCTAATATGGTAAATACTAGTAGAGATCCACATAGACAAAAACTCTTTTGCATCTTCAATAATTTTAAGAGTTTAAAGTGATCCTGAGACCAAAAAGTTGGAGAACTGCTGGAGTAAGGGCTTGTGACAGTGAGAGCTGTGCTTAAGGAAAATCACCTTTATAGTTATGGGGAGGTTGACTTGGAGTGGGGAGAGACTTAAAGTAAGAAGATTAGTTATAAAGCTCTTGCAACATTCTCAGACCATAGATGATTAAAGCCTTGAACTATGTGAGTGCAGCTTAGCTATGTGAGTGGAGAGAAGATGTATTCAAGAGATGTTGTGGATAGAAATGGCAAGATTTGGCATCTAATTGGACATTGGGGTGAGTGAGAGCGAGGTGGTAAGGTTAGCATTAAGGTTGTGTACCTAGGTGACTGAAAGGTTAGTGGTACCTATAATAGAAATGAGGACGTTTGACAAGGGCAGATTTGGGGGAAAAGGTAACAAATTCTGTTTTGGGTGTGTTGAGTTTGAGATCAGTACAGGACATGAAATTTAAAATATCCAGTTGAGAGGTAATGATGTGGATGAAATATAGCTATGGAGAAAGAAATGACTGGACTTTTGTTCTTGGAGTCATCTATATAGAGATGATAACTGAAACTTTGGCAGTTGATGAGATTACCAGATGAGAGCTTTATAAAGAGAAAAAATAAGATATAGATGAAGATTCAGCAAAGGAGAACTAAGAGAGAATGGTGTCCTAAGAACCTAGAGAGAAGAGAGAGTATCAAAGAAAAGACTGATTAACAGTGTCAAATGCAGGGCAGGGCAAGAAGGGTAAGAAATGAGAAAAAGGCCATTATGTTTAGCAATTAAATATAATTGGTAGTGAGAGAATAGTTTTAATTGAGTGGTGATATCAGAAGCAGATGGCAGAGGTCTGAGAAGTGAAAGGTGAGAAAATTTATGCCAGAAGTGATTTTCTTGGAGTTTGATTTTTTTCTAGGAATTTTGCTGTGAATGGGACAAGAGACATAAGATGATAATTTGAGGAGATGTTAAGATCTAGTAAGGGTTTTTTTTTTTTTTCAGAATGGGATAGACTTGTGTAGGTATTTGGAAAGGAGCCTTTGGATAGAAGAGATTGAAGATTAGAAAAAACTGGTGAGGTTTTCATGAGGCATTCTGTTGAAGGTGAATAGGAATGGGATCAAGGGCACATATAGAATAGTTGACTTGGGCAGGATTAGAAGAGCCATCTCTTCATCAAAGGCTATAGTAAAGGAAGAAGTAATGAGGGATAATGTCAGTTGGATGTGTGGTGTAGAAAAAAGAGAAATCAAGCTCATGATGAATGACTGATTTTATATGAGGCCATGTCCTCACCTGTGAGGGTCTATTTTTTGTATTCCTAGTGTTTAGGACAATGCCTTAGTACATAGTAGGCACTAAACATTTATTTATTGATTACATAAACAGGTGTTCTAGGAGGCATGAGGAAAAAGAGAAAGTTTTAAAAGTTGCTTTGATGATTGGGAGAGACTCAAGCTGACATCTTTATTTGCTTATTTGTTACAAAGGTATTAATGGTGGGGGGTGAGGGTAGCAATAGTGATGCAAAAAAAAAAAAAGTCCATTGAAATATATATCCTCTGGAGGAGTAGAGTTCAGATATCTTTAGAAACTGATTCTCTTTACTATGTTATTATATAAATTGTTCTCATGATTGTGCTAATTTCACTAAGCGTCTGTTAATACAGGTCTCTCCAGGTTTTGCTAACAGTTCCTTCCTTAGAATTATCCTCTCTCTTAATCCCACTTCCTCCCCCCTTTTTTCTTTTAATTAAAAAAACCCAGTGAGAAATTAGAGTTTGAATTAATACATCCAAAAACTGCGCAGAAATCACTGGATTGAAGACTACCTTTTGAGGACTGAGCTATAAGAAGACTGAAGGGGTAGGAATGGGCTACATTATAAATGGCTTTGAATGACAAATAGAGCATTTTGTACTTGTGGAGGCAATAGGAAGCCACTTAGAGTATTGAGTCAGTGTGAGGTTTCATGAATGCTCCTGCATTTTAGGACAGCAGTCATTTTAGTGGCTGAATAGAGAATGGGTTAGAGTAGGGTGAGACTTGAGGCAGGCAGATCCACTAGCAGGCTATTGCAGTGATCAGTATTAGATGTTCAGGACCCACACTAGAGTAGTGGTAGTATCAGAGAGGAAATGTATAACAGAGATAATACAAAGATGAAATTGACAGACCTTGCAACAGCTTGGTTTGGGGTGGGGGGTGAGAGAGTGAAAGATAATGAGGAATTCAGAAAGATTCTTATTTTGTGAATCTAAGAGACTAGGAGGATGGTGTTGCCCTCTACAGTATTAGGGAAGTAGGAGTGAGAGAGTGTTTAGGGGGAATAACAATAAAGTTCTGTTTTGTACATGTTGAGTTTAAGATGTCTGCTGAACATCGTTTGAGATGTCTAAAAGGCAGTTAACATGCAAGATTGAAGGTCAGCAGAGATTGAGGCAGGAAAGGTAGATTTGAGAAATCATCAACATAGAGATGGCAATGGATGTCTCTGGAAGCTGATGAGATGACCAAGTAAGGCATTATAGAGGGAGAAGAGAAATCCCAGGACAACACCCTGAGGGACAGCTACAGTTAGATGGTGTGATCTAGAGAATCCAGCAAAGGAGACAGAGAAGGAACAATTGAATAGGAGGAAAACCAATAACAAGTGATGTCCCAAAAATGTAGAGAGAAGAGAGTATAAAAGATGTCCAAGATGGCAGACAGGTTTAAGGAGAATGGGATTAAGAAAAGATCATTGTATTTAGGAACTAAATTTCAGTTGAATGATAATCTTATTAAACCTAGTAAACATGTATTAAGTGCTTACAACATTCCCAGTACTGAGCTAATAAACACTAGGATACAATTAATAATAAGATGAAAGACATTTTCTGCCCTCAAGGAGCTTATATTCTAATGGGAGGAGAGACAGCACACACAGAGGCAGGAAAGGGTAGGGTACACCAGGAGGTACCCAGCAGGGGTTCATCTTGTTTGGTGGAGTTGAAATCAGACAGAGCAGCAGATATAGATTTGAGTGATTTGAGAGTTTAGTTTCTGCCCTCTATAAAGAAAGACATGGGTAGGATTTTGGTAATCTACCTTCCAGCCCTCCAGTCTGAGGAGAGAAGAGGCTGGATGAAATGATTTCAGCTAAGGCTTGAGGTAGTTTCTAGGTGGTGAGATTAGAAGTGATGAGTTTACCCTGGGAGGGAGAGGCATCTTGTTCCAGGAAGTTGAAGCTAGGCAGAGCAGCATATGCCTTGTGTATTATAAAGTAAGAACACAAATTGTAAGGGGTTAAGAAGAGAGTGAGAGGAGAGAGTATAGAACCTATTGTAGATAGATTTTTCAAGGATTTTAGCTATAAAGGGGGCAGAAGAGCAGTAAGATGATATTTAGGAGGGTTGAAAGAAACAATTTTCTTTCATGATAGGGAGACATGGAGATGTTTGTAGGCTATGGGAAGAACTAGTAGACAGGGAGAGATATAAAATAAGTGAAAGAGCGGGAATGATAGAGTGGGTAATCTGTGGAGGAGACAAGATGGAATGAGATCACTTGAAAAAGTAGAGAGGTTAGCCTTGGTAGGGAATATATGAACTTCATTTTTTTCTGTGAAATATGAGGCAAGGTTCTCAGCTGAGAGAATGGAGCCAGGTTTGAAGAGGGATGAAAAGGTTTGAAAGAGCCACTGTGGAGAAGGAAATAATGAGTCAATAAAGGAGGTATTGTAGGATTGAATAGTAGCAGTGATGACCCAGTTGAGGTTGTGTAACATAAATTTGTGTGGATTCAGTTAGAACAGTTGTGTGACTTTTCTCAGCTGTACTTGTATAGACAACAAATGGTGGGAGTGATCCACGGCTGAGGCTTGACTGGGTGTAGTTATGGGTATGATAAGTGGCATAGGGTTAAAAGAAGAGGACAACATAGTGTTGAATTGGTTCACCAGAGAGTCAGTATGGGGAGAAGAGGAGAGAGTGGCTGGTGTAAGGGAAATAACCTGGGAGAAAATTTACAGGTCAAGGAACTGGAGAACACTAGATGGGAGAGATATAAAACTATGATGAACAATAGAATTTGGTAAGAAAAGGTAGAAGAAGTAAAAAGCTGATAAATTGTGGTCACAAAGGATTTCAGAATTCTTGAACATGAAAGTGGTACATTTGGGGAATGATGGCAAGATCAAGGGTATGACCATCTTTGTGTGTGACTGAGGTGGAGTGCAGGAGTAGGTCATGGGAGATTAGTAAATTGAAGAACTGAGTGGTTAGGTATTTGAGGGAGAATCAATATGTATGTTGAAGTTCCTGAGTATCAGGGCAGTAGTTACGGGAGGAAAAAGCCAGGTGTGGAACTCAGTTGAGAAGGGATGGAAAGTGACTTGTGGGGTCTTTAGACAACAGCTGCCAGGATTTTGATTGGGTTGTAGATATGAATAGCATGAACCTCAAAAGAAGGAGGTGGCCAGTAAATTAGAAAGGCGGAGAACCTGGAAGTGGCAATGGGGAACAAGGAGTATTCCAACTCCTCAGCTTTGACCAGTGAAATGAGGAGAATAAATGAAGGCTCAGCCGATACTGAAAAGGGTGGCCAGGAAAGGTGTGTCATCAGGGGAATACAGTGTTTCAGTAAGAGACAGTAGATGGAAGGAGTGAGGGAGGAATAGATTTAAGATGAAGGGAAGTTTGTTGCATATGGAATAGGTATTTCAGAGGATGCAGTGGAAGGATTGGGTAGAGTTAGGATGTTGTTTTGGTATGTGAGGGTTGAGAGGGATGGGAATGAGGAATTGAGTGGAATGGGGTTTGGATGATGATGTACAGGAGTTTAGAAAGTCACTTGGATATGAAGTGTCTTACCAGGTCTGAGAGTGAGTTGAGGGTGCCATTCCTCTACCTCAAAGGACAGGTACAGTAGGAGACAGGAGGCCTGAAGTCTAAGGGAGGGTTGCTTTTCTTTGTACTAGATAGTCTTTACTTCCCTTTGACACTGTTGAGTACTCTCTTCTTGATACTCTTTTTTCTTTAGGTTTTTAGGATATCATTCTCTCCTTGTTCTCCTCCTACTTATCTCCTTAACCTCCCTTTGCTGTGTCCTCATACAGGTCATGCCCACTAATCATGATTGTCTCACAGGGCTCTGTTATTTTCTCCCTCTAAAAACGACTTCATTTGGAGATTTCATCATTTTCCAAAGATTTAATTATTATATCTATGATGATTCTAAAATCTACCTATCCTGCCTAAACCTCCCTACTGACCTCCAAACATGCGTCTTCAACTGCCTTTTACAACTCATTATTGTTCCCCCTAAAGCTTCTCTGCTTCCAGATTTCTTTATTACTATCAAGGGTACAGTTCTTCTCTCAGTTTATCAGGCTGGAAATCTAAGAATCATTCTTGAGTCTTCACTCTCCCTCACCCCCCCATATCCAATCTGTCACTGAGACCTGTTGATTTCCCTTTTGTAACATCTCTTGAATATGCCCCCTCCTCCCCTTCTCTTCTTTGATAAGGCCTCCACTTTGGTGGTGCAGGGCTTAATCACCTCATGTTTGGACTATTGAAATAATCTGTTGGTTGGGTTCCACAAGGCTATCCCCATGGCACTATGCTTAAGTCAACCATCGATGTGATCCTAAAGTGTATAGGTCCAACTAAGTCATTTCTATACTCCATAAATTCTAGTGGCTCCCTGTCATATCAAGGATAAAATACAAAGTTTTCTGATATTTAAAGTCCTTCATAATCTTGTTCCTCCTCTTCTTCCAACTTTCCAGTCTTAAGCCCAGTGAAACTGGTCTCCTTTCTATTCCCCCCAAAAGATTACTCAATGTCTTGGTTCTGGACATTTACTTTGACCATCCTCTGTGCATGCATTGTTCTCCCTTCTCATCTCTGTCTCCTGGCTTCCTTGACTTCCTTCAAGTCCCACCTAAAATCCCACCTTCTACAGGAAGCCTTTCCCAGTCCCTCTTAATTCTAGTGCCTTCCCTTTGTTAACCCTGTTAGACTGTTTTAAGACCACATCAGAGTTTAGATTTTATGTTTTAGGACAATGGTGTCAAATTGGAATAGAAACAGGGGCCACTTATCCAAATATGAGGATCCTTGTGGGACATATATTGACTTAGTTTAAAAATGTTACCTACATTTTGTTGTATTTTTATTTAGTAATTTTTTTTCCTCAATTACATTTTAACCTAGTTTGGGCTGCCTTTGTGGGCTACATGCTTGTCCTCTGTTGTAGGAAACATGGAGCCACTGTAGGGCCTTTGTCAAAGGAGTTACATGATAGGATGATGAAAGTCATATTTAAGAAAGAATATTCTGCCCCTAGTATGCAAGTAGTTTGGAGGCAAAAGAGATTAATGATGTTGATGAACATGTGTTGTTTTTTATCTATTTTGTACATACATACATATATATGTATATATCTACATACATACACACAAAGCACATTCCTCATTCGAATGTAAGCTTCTAGAAGTCAGGGACTGTTTTACTTTTGTATTTGTATAACTAGTACCCAGCATGAAGCCTGGCACATAATAGGTACTTAAAATAAATAGCTGTTGATCTATTGACTGATCACTTAATTGTCATAGTACTTTGTATCTCTCATGTACTTATTGCAGTCAGGGTAGAGTGTGTTAGTGGATAGAATGTTGGCCTTGAAAACATAATATGAACAACTGTATATGAATAAGATCTGTGTAGGGTAAATTGGAATTTATCACAGATGGAAGGCTCTAAACCAGCAGTTCTCAAAGTTGGTCCAGGGGTCCTGATTCTCTTTAACAGGGTTCTTGAGGTTAAAACTTTTCTCAATAATACTAATTTAATTTCTAACATGTCAAATATTGATAAATATAACCTACATAAGCAAAAGCTCTTTGGAGGATACTCAATAATTTTTAAGAATATAAAGAGGTCCAGAGACCAAAAGGTTTGAGAATTGCTTAAGTACAGTATATGTCAAAGTAATGTGTCTATAACAGTTGTGTATATCTATACAAATGTCCACTTGTTGATTGACTGCTTTAGCCAGACCTCTGCGAGTACTAGTGGCCATTAATGTGTTTTTTTATGATATATTTAGGAATAGAAGATTCTTTAAAAGTGCATTTTTCCTTCTGTTTTTAAAATGCCTTTGTTGAAGAAAGAAACTTAATGTTGATGGTTATTTGCACAAGGCTTCTGACTGATCATTTTAGAATTCCTACTACCTGATTTTAAGATACAGAAATAAACAACTTGCCAGTAACTAGAAAGTGTAACTTTAAAATTAGGAGAACACTAGCAATTTTTATATTCATTTTTAGACTACTGAAAAATTCAGTTTAGACTACTGAAAAATCGCTATTTGAAAAAATTAAGTAACCAAAATTATGGCAAGTTTATAGATATCTGTTTGGGAAAAATGTTTCATGACTTTTTCTGAAGGAAAATTTTTTTTTCTAACTAATATTTTTTTGTTTTGTTCTGTTTTTCCTACAGAGATGCTGGTTGCAAGTTTTGGAGAACAGCCATTTCTGTTTAATATAACTTTGTAAATCTTCCACAAGATTCCTTGAAAATAGCGTGCTCTTGTGATGGACCATAGGAATACTGCTATGTTAGGAGTGGGTTCTGACTCCGAAGGATTTTCAAGAAAGAGTCCCTCTGCCATCAACACTGGAACACTGGTTAGTAAGAGAGAAGTGGAACTAGAGAATAACGCTAAGGAGGAAGAGGACCTTTGGAGGCGGAATCGGGACAGAAATATTGAGACAGGGAAAAATGATGGTTTGACTGATGCACAACAACAGTTTTCTGTGAAAGAAACAAACTTTTCAGAGGGAAACTTAAAGTTGAAAATTGGCCTTCAGGCTAAAAGAACTAAAAAGCCTCCTAAAAACTTGGAGAACTATGTGTGTCGACCTGCCATAAAAACAAGCATTAAGCATCCAAGGAAAGCACTGAAAAGTGGGAAGATGACAGATGAAAAAAATGAACTTTGCCCTTCAAAACGAGTAAGTAAGATTTTTCAGTTTTGAATTTATCTCTAGTATTAATCTGTGAATTCATATATTGATTCCTATTAAACCACATATTCTGTATATTACAGAAAACATCTGAAATCCATTAATTTTATACAGTTCTCAAGCAGTATGTTTAAACACAATGAAGCAGTGTGTTTAAGAGCATGACATTATAAAGAGTATTAAAAATTTAGGAATTTGTTTGTATGTGTGTAATGTACTGCATATAGATTTATAAATGTGCACATCCTGTATAATTGTGACAGATATTTAGGCAGAGTACTTAGAGTTGCTCCCATTCTTTTCCTATGCTTATGAATGGGATCAAATGTTTCATTTCATGTGTATTCTGTTTTAGACCATGTTGGGAATGTTACACATTGGGAAAGGAGAGGAAAAAGTAGGTTTAACATTTTAACTGATGTGACATGTCTAGAGTAAGGTTAAAATATATTATGCTCTTATTTTATATTAGACTTTAAAAGCTTTTGTGTTTTATATGTATACAGAATGGTTAGTGTAATAAAAATTGTTAGCATTATCAGCACTTATTTAGTAACAGTAGAATAGTGAAACATCAGTCTTAAAATAATAGCTAACATTTATATAGAATTTAAAATTTTACAAGATACTTGAAAAATATTTTCTCTTCATAACTTGGAAGATAGATGCTGTTTCATTATCCCCATTTCATAGATAGGGAAACTGAGGCACATAGTAATAAATTGACTTGCCCAGTATCACACAACTAATATTTGAGGTTAGATTTGAAGTGAAGTCTTCCAAACTCTAGGTCCAGCACTGTATCTGAGCTGTGCCGTGGCCTGTTTTCATAATTGTTTTAGAGATACTTATAACTATGTTTTCTTTCCTTTGGCAGTCAATTAGTGTATCTTCCCTAATCTTACTTTTTGTGACATTAGGACTATGCAGGATCTGACACAGTTTTATCTTGCACAGTACCTTATATAATGTAGGAATGTAATAAGCATTTGACTTATTTTTTATTTCAAGATCTATTATTGAGGTTGCCACTAGAATTGAAAACCAGGACAGGAGTTAGAAAAAACTAGATTATAGTATCCTGCTTGGCCTTGGAGTCAGAAAGACCTGAGTTCAAAATGCCAAAGGCACTTTAATAGCTTTGTGACCCTGGGCAAGTCATTTAATCTCTCAGCCTGGGTTTTGTCATCTATAAAATGGAAGGGAGGTGCGGGGAAAGGCACTTACCTCATAAGGTTGTTATGAGGATGAAATGAGCTAAGATGTGAAGTGTTTTGTAAACTTTAAAGGTCTTTGTAAAATGTTAGCTATCATCATCATTTATTCTTTAATTCATTTTTCTCTATAAAGGGAGGATAATATGTCTTAGCCTGGGCCATTTGAAATACACTGAAGATGACTTGAAAGCTTTTAGAAGGATAGGTGATAGCTTAGATTTTTGTCTCCTTTGACATTTTGTGTCTAAGATTATATCTGAGTGAATATCTTCTTAAAAAGTCTAAGGGAAGAAGATTCTTCTGTCTCCCTTGGTAACATGTTCTGGTGTTTTGTAACCCCCTTAATTTAGACAATGCAGAAGGTATGGTTTTGTTCCAAGAGTTTTCCCTCTTCAGGGCTTGTTATTTTTTACTTGCTGCACAAGTAGTGTATATCCAAAAACAAAACAATCCAAACATATCCCCTTGCATCTATAGGATGCGTTCTGTGATTTCCAATGGGAAGGTATCAGTGTCAACAACAAAGTAATAGATTGTTGCGTAGGTATGTTGTGATTTTGAAAATAACAGTTGTTCACAGTATAGTATTCTTATAATACTTCCTAAATTAGTTCATTGTAGCTTGGTTTAGAGCCAACAGCATGCCACTTTTGAAAAGAAAGGAGGGAGGTGTATTTTCTCATCTCTTCTTCAGTGCTAAACTTGGTATTATAAAATTATACAGCAGATAATATACCTTCCTAACAAGAGCAAAAAAAGATGTTTTTAAGATTTAAAAATTCATATATTTAAATGTGTTGGTGGGAACTAAACCAGGGAAGGGTTAGGAAATTCTAAGGACATCTTTAATTTGACATTTGTTTGACCTTACTGACTACTCCTATCCCACATCTATATCTGAAAGAGTAGAGATGAGAAGTAGCATTTACTTAGAAAACTTTTTTCCTGACATTATGGTTTCTTCTTATTTTAGTCATTTATTTCTCTCAGGGTCATTTTTCTTGATTTCTACATGGGACTCTTTTACATTCTTCATTTTCTTTATCATTTCTTGGTTTATTTAAATGCTTCTGTTTAAGAGGAAAATCACATACTAGATGTAATAGATCAATTCTCCTCAGTAAATAAATTGCTGAAAAACAAGAAATAGAAAAAAATATGAGGAAATAAATACTTTATCATACATGTTTACTTTATCCAAATTGTAAGCTTCATAAATAATTGTCATTGAATGGATGCTAGGAAAGGGACAGCAACTCTTTTTCCTCAAACGTCCTCAGTGGGGGCTTAAGTAATGTTATGAGCAGGAGGTTTTAACTATAGGAGGAAAAAAAATTTAAAAACAATTAGAGGCTCTGCTGTTTCAGAGACCATAGGCTGGCTACTGCCATGCACCATATAGTAGGACATTGGAATAATAGCACCCTCCAATGGCAGTTTCCTAAATAGCACCTTAGTGGTTTAGAATAGTTCCAGTTCTTTGAAAAGTAGCTTTTTTACCAGTTACCTTACCTTTAGGTATATATGCTTAACCTAATAGAATACATTCATATGCAATAAGTTTTTTTTTCAGTATCAGTAAAACCAAAACATATGTTATTAATTGCCTACTGTTGATAATAACTGGTGAGGTGCCCTTGATGAATGATTGAGGTATTTTCCCCCTTAGACAAATGTCAGAAAGAATGAGATAAGTAGAAGAATCTTATTCTCCTAGTTGTGTTCCTAGTTTGAAGAGCATATTAGGGTAAAATTAAGACAGTAGATTAATGGAAAATGTAAATTTTTAGAGATTATAAATATATGTGACTACAACAGTTTTAGGAAGCAGAATTTTTCATGTGTTGGAGTTGTTGGTACAGTCATATTCTTAATCTTCAAATTTTAAAAACATGGAAAGCCAAATTCAGAGTAGTTTTGCTGGAATACTCTCTGTAGTGATTTTGATTCCAAGTACTTCATGTATAATATGGTATTGTTTATCTTCTGAGGAAATAGAGCTTTTTTGAAAAGGTGACTGTGAAAATAGCAAACTGTATTAAAAAGCTCACAATCAGGAAATAGAATATTCTGGTTTATAATAAGAGAGTTGCTATAAAATACCATTCATAGATTGCCAGTTTTGGAAAATAATGGTATTCTAAAATATTAAAATTAATACAGAACAGAATAAAATTATACAGAATTTTATATTTGATTAAGAAGCCTCTTCAGGCTCTTTGTAAGAGTTTTAGTATCAGCTTTATGGATGTTGTATTATACATGTGTGAAAGTTAGTAAAGTTTTCTATTGACTACAGTGCCAGATAACAGAATTTATTGTATTGTCAAAATCTGGTGTGAGTGAAAGATTTTTAATTGTTATGCTTTAGTTCTAAATGGAAGCAATTTCCTTTACCAATGCCTTGATTGGTAAATATTTGAAATACCAGCATTTCTAAGCTCACATTATTTAAGTACTAGAATAAGATTAAAATTAATAACTTGTATTGTTGATATTTATAATGTAAGGATAGAATGTAGTTTAGTTTTTCTGGAATATAGGTTGAATAGAGGGGAAGATAGTGTAGTGTCAGATTGTAAAGATGGTTAATACCCAGAAGAGGGTTTGAATTTTATTTGGGAGGATAGTAGGTAGCATTGAAGATTTTTAAATTGAAGTATGATGTGACTAGATTTATATATAAAAATACTAATCTGGCATCAGAATAAAGGATAGATATGAGGGATCAGAGATTTAAGATGGAAAGATTTAATAGACTACTGTACTAGTCCAGGTGTGTGGTAATAAGTGCTTTATATTTAGATAGTGGCAGTGGAAATAGAGAGGGTTGAATGTGAGACATTGTGGAAGTATAATTGACATGACATAGTAACTAATTGGATATGAAGGGCAAGAGGGAAAAAGAAATGTCAAAGATAATACTGGTTTAAAAAACGGAAGACTTAGTTGAATGATTATGCCATTCACAGAGAAATAATGAAATGAGGAGAAGACCTTGGATTGGTTGAGTTTGAGGTACCATTAGGACATAAACCAACCTGTACATACCCTTTTACTCAGCAAAACCACTAGTAGGCTTATATCCCAAAGAAAGAAAAAGGAACCAGTATATACCAAAATATTTGTAGCAGCTCTTTTTGTGATGACAAAGAACTGGAAATCAAGGGAGTGGCCATAAATTGAGGGATAACTGAACAAATGATGGCATCTTAATGGCATATAATTGTGCTTGAGAAATGGTAAAGGGGATGGTTTCAGAGAAACCTGGTGAGACTTATATGAACTGATGGAGAAATGAAGTAAGCACATCAGGACAAAAATTGATCAAGTGACAACAATAATATAAAATACAACAAGCAAATGTGAAAGATATGGCAGTACTTGAGTGATGTCTTAAAGAGAGATATTTATTGAATCCTAAGTGAAAAGGAAAAGGATATGCATCCCAGGTCTGAAGGACAGCCAGTAAAAAAGCACTGAGATGGAGATAGCGTTGGATGTGAGGAACAGAGAGAAGTACTGTCTGGCTGAATGGAAGATTGTGAGAAGGGAAGTAATTTCCAATAAGTCTGTAAAGCCAGGTTGGAGCCAGGTGATGGGCTTTAAAAAATAATTGAATGAGTTTATATTTGATTGTCGAGACAGTAAGGAGCCATTAGAGTTGACTGAGGGGAGGAGTGACACAGTCATATCTGTGTTTAAAGAAAATCACTGGCATCAGAGTTGGGTGTACTGGAATCGTGAAAGGTTGAGGGAAGACAAATTAGAAGGCTTTTCAATAGTCCAGGTGAGAGGTGATGAAGATCTGAGTCTTACCTAAGGTGGTAGCTGTGTGAGTAAAGAGAAGGGGTCAAATGTGAGAAATGTTGTGGAGATAAAAAATGGCAAGATCTGATAACTGATTGGATACATGAAGTGAGGAGTCCAGGATAATCCCAACTTGGGAGAATGCTCTTAGGTCACATACCCCTGTGTTTTACCACCATGTGATGGTGGTAGAGGGAGAGCTTGAAAGTGACAATAGGGAGCAAGGAATATCCATCTCTCCCCCACTCTTATCCTTACTAAGTTGGAACTGTTCTAGGTCATACCCCCTGTATTCTCTCAATTCAATTTTGCAGTTATTTACCAGAGATCACAAGTAGCACATACTAGGTAAAGTAGTTAACTGCTGAACTGAGTGATCTGCCTCACAGGGCAGTGGAATCTGCCTTGGTCCTTAAAGAAATATAAAAAATGGGGGATAAAGGCTAATGTGCCCCAATGTTCCCTGAAGTGACTTAGCAGGGTCTGCTAAAGAATCAAGTAATCCCCCTATCGATCTACATAATCCATAGGGATTCTTGATGAAATCAAATATATCTGTATTTCATAGGACCCGAGTTCAGACCTTTATCATATCTCACTTGGACCTGTTCCTTCTTGAACTTACCATATCCATTTTTTTCATCTCTCTTTTTCTCCAAATTCCTCAATTCTTTCCTCTGTTGTCTGAGAAGAAAAACAATATCCATTACACACACGCGCGCAAACACACACACACACGGTGTCATACAAAACATTTTCACATTAGCCATGTTTTAAAAAAAGAAAAAAAGGTGAGAAAAATAAAGTGAAAAAATTCATCAGTCTGCCCCCAGAGTTCATCATTTCTCTCTTCAGAATTAATAGCATTTTTCATTATTAATCCTTTGAAATTGTGGTGAGTCATTGCAGTGATCAGTCTTTCACAGTTGATTATCATTATAATGTTGTTGTAACTTATGTACAGTGTTCTCCTGTTTCTGCTCCCCTCTACAGTTCTTGGAAGTCTTCCCACAGGTTTTTCTTGAAACTATTCCTTTCATCATTTCTTATAAAGCAATGATATTCCATCACAATCATATCCTGCAACTTGTATATGCCTTATATATCCCCAATCGATGGATATTCCCTTGATTTTCAGTTCTTTGACACCACAAAAAGAGCTGCTATTAATATTTTTGTACATATAGATCCTTTTTCTTTTTCTTTGATCTCTTTGGCTTTGAGACCTAGTAGCAGTATTGTTGAGTCAAAGGGTATGGATAATTTTATAGCCTTTTGGGCATATTTCCAAATTGTTCTCCAGAATGGTTGGACCACTTTGTAATTCTACCAACAGTGTATTAATGTCCCGGTTTTCCCACATGCTTTCTAACATTTATCATTTTCTTTTTCTGTCATATTGCCCACTCTGATAGGTATGAGGTAGTACTTCAGAGTTGTTTTAATTGCTTTTCTCTAATTATTAGTTAGAGTATTTTTTTACATAGCTATTGATAGTTTTTATTTCTTCATCTGAAAACTTTCTGTTCATATCGTTTGACTGTTTATCAGTTGGTGAATGAATGTCTCTTATTTCTAGAAATTTGACTCAGTTTTCTGTATATTTGAGAAGTGAGACCTCTTTACCAGAGTAACATGCTGTAGAATTTGCCCCCAGTTTCCCAGCTTTCCTTCTGATTTTGATTGCATTGGTTTTGTCAGAACAAAACCTTTTTAATGTAATCAGAATTATGCATTTTACCTCCCATCATCTTCTCAGTTGCTTGTTTGGTCATAAACTCTTTCCTTATCCATAGATCTGACAGGTAATTTTTCCCATGCTCCCCTAATTTGTTTATGATTACATATAATTTATGACACTATTATGTCTAAACCATGTATCTGTTTTGACCTTATCTTGGTATTTTGTGTGAAATATTATTGTTTTATGTATAGTTCTTGCCAGGCTACTTTCAAGTTTTCACAGCATTTTTTGTCACTTGACAAATTCCAGCTTGAATCTTTAGGTTTATTTAACACTGGTTAATGTAGTCATTTACTTCTGTGTATGGTGTATAGGTATACTATATACTTAATCTTTTCCATTGATAAACCTCTGTTTCTTATCTAGTTCCAGATAGTTTTGGTGATTACCACTTTGTTAGTGTACTTTGAGATCTAGTATTGCTTGACTATCTTTATTTTTCTTTATTGACTCCCTTGATATTCTTGAACTTTATTCCTTCCAAATGAATTTTATTTTCTTTTTACTAGTTCTATAAAATAATTCATTGGTAGTTTGATGGGTATGGCACTTAATATATAAATGAATTTAGGTAATACTGTAATGTTTATTCTGTTGACTTGACTTTCCCATGGCAGTGCATTTACCCATGACAGTGTGTCTCCAGTTATCTAGATATGTATTTGTGTGAAAAGTTTTTATAATTGTATTCATATAATTTCTGGGTTTGTCTTGTCCAGTAGACTCCCAAATGTTTTATATTGTCTCCAGTTATTTTAAATAGAATTCACTTTTGTCTTCCTGCTGAGTTTTGTCAGTAATATATGTGGAAATATTGGTGATTTATAAATACAAGTTTATGTCCTGCAATTACTAATATTGTTAATTGTTTCTGCTATTTTTTCGTTGTTTCTTTTGGGTTCTCTTACATATACTATCATACTATCAGCACAATGTGATCATTTTGTTTCCTGGTTGCCTATTCACATTCCTTCAGTTTTTTTTCTTGTCTTTTTGCCAAAGCAATTTGTATTTTTATATTAATTTGTAGTATAATATTGAATGATATTGGTGACAATGGACATCTGATCTTCACTCATGATCTTATTGGAAAGGCTTCTAGTTTATCCCTATTAGAGATAATCTTGCTCTTGGTTTTAGAAACATAGTATTTAAGATCAGCTTCATTTATTCCTATACTTTCTAGTGTTTTTAATAAGAATAAGTGTTGTATTTTGTTAAAGCACTTTCTTTTTTTTTATTTTTGTATTTGTTATTGATACAGTCAAGTCAATTTTGTGTATAGTTTTCCTTATATTGAACTAGCCTTGCATTTCTGGTATAAATCCAGTGCAGTCATAGTTTATGATCTTTGTAGTCTCCTTGCTAGTATTGTATTTAAAATTTTTACATCGATATTCCTTAGGGAATTCTCCCCCCTTTCTAATCCATCCTTCTCATAAGTGACCAGCAAACATTTATTTCTAAGAGTTATCATTTATATAGCTTTTTAAAGTTTGCAAAATACTTTAAGTTATCTCATTTGATGCTCATAGCCATTCTGGGAAATAGGTGCTAATATTATCCCCATTTTATAGATGACAAAATTGAGGTAGAGAAATGAAGTAATCCTTGCCCAGGGTTACAAATCTATTAAGTGTCTGAGGCAGGATTTGAACTCAGGTCTTTGGATACCAAGTACAGTACTGTATCCACTGCACTGCTTATTACTAATCTTACATATTAAATACTTATCGTGTAACAAGTACAAAACAGAGAAAGGCAGAAACAGTCCCTGTTCTCAAGGAGGTCACGTTCCAATGCCAACAACTATGTACAAAAAAATATATAAACCAAAGAAACTGGAATTTATCTCAGATGAAAAGCTCTCGAGAATTGGTTCTCAAAGTGTGGTCTTAGGTTCCCTAGGGATTGCTGAGACCCTTTCAGGAGTTTGATAGTCAGAACTATTTTTAGAATAATATTACAACATTTAAATTTCTACTATGCTGAATATCAGTAGATATAATTCACATAAACAAAAGTTCTTTGTCAGGTCTTCAGTAATTTTTAAGAGGGTAAAGGAATCCTGGGTCCACAAAGCTTTAAAACTTGTGCTCTAGAGCATATATCAGGAATGACTTCTTTCTGAAGGTAGGATTTTATCTGAGGCTTAAAGGGAGCCAGGAAAACTAAGTGGCAAGGATGCCAGTGAAAAATAGTGTCAGGAGATGGAGCATCTTGTTAATAAGTAGGAGGCAAATGTCACTTATCATAGAATGAAGGGGAGAATTATTTTTTGAGAAGACTAGATTGAAGGGAAGGAAGAGGCTAGATGATGAAGAAACTTTATGTTTGATCCTTTAGGTTATTGATTTAGGGATGAGACCTGCATTTTAGGAAGATAGTACTTTGGTAGTTGACTAGAAGATGAGCTGGAGTAGGGAAAGACTTGAGGTAGAGAGACCAATTAGAAGGCTGTTGGAATAATCTAGGTAAGAGGTGATGAAAGCCTGTACCAGAGTGGTGACAGTATCAGAGCAGAGATGTCCTGAAGGAAGAAATTGGCACGACTTGGCAACAGATTGGATATTGGCCTGGGGGGGGGGGTGTAGAAGAGGGGTAGAGATGAGAGAGTTGAGCATGAGACCTAGGTTTTGAGCTTGGATGACTGGGTCGATGGTTGTTCACCCAAGAATTATAGGGAAGTTAGGAAAAGAGGAGCGTTTTGAAGAAAAGAATGAATTCAGTTTTGGACATGCTGAGTTTAAGGTACATAACTTTTCAAAATAATCTTTCTAATGCACAAGTATGACCATATTACTGCCCTCCTCAAGAATCTTCGTTGGTTTTGTGTTGCTACGATCACAAAACTTTTTTCAGTCTGGCTCCAGTTATGTTTCCAGATTTATTGTTTGTTATTCTAGACAAACTACTCTGCTTGGTTTTCCCCACATTCAGTATTTCCTGCCTTCTGCATCTTTGTGTAGCTAATCCCAGGGGCAGCTAGGTAGTGCAGTGGATAGAGCACCAGTGCAGGAGTCAGGAGGACCTGAGTTCAAGTGTCACCTCAGATGCTTGACACTCACTAGCTGTGTGACCTTAGGCAAGTCACTTAACCCCAGTTGCCTCATCCTGGGTCATCTCCAGTCATCCTGGTGAATATCTGGTCACTGGATTCAAATGGCTCTGGAGGAGAAGTGAGCCTGGTGACCTGCACAGCCCTTCCTCACTCAAAACAAAGTCTGTGATTATTTCTCTGATGGCATGGTCTTCTTTGGCAGTGAAAGACGAACACACACACACATGCATAGCTAATCCCACCATAGTTGAAATGAACTTCCTTCCCACTTTACCATCTTAGACTCTTTTTCTTCCTCCAAGTGCTCAGGTGGCTCCCATTACTAGAAGCCTTTCCTGTTTCTCTTAGTTTTTAGTGATCATCCCCTCCTCAAATTATTTTGACTTTCCTTGTTTGTATCTCTCAGTAAAATGTAAGCTTTTTGAGGGTGAGGATTGTTTTTCGCTTTTGCCCTGTGTTCTCAGCCTCAGCACAATACTTAGTAGATATTTACAAAATCTTGTTGAGTAGAGAATAAGGTACAGAGCAGCTTTGTATAGTGGAAAGAACTGGAATTGGATTCACAATACCTAGGTTCATTCCAGGCTCTAAGTTTGGGCAAATTACTTTGTCTCTGGGCCTCTTTTTTCTCATCTGTAAAATAAATGAGTTAAAAAACTAGGATCTCTTATATTTCAGATATTCTGTTTCAGAGAGATAAAAATCTAGATGAACAGACACAGACTGAGAAATGAGCAAGCCAGTTAGTTTTAGGATAACAATGTATTTCAAATTAAATTAAAAGTATGTAGTAGTCATTCCTTTGACACCAAAATTTATAGACTTATTCCCCTACCTTGAGAGATAAAAAGGACAGGAAAGCATTACACTATTCATTCTCTACTCTCCAATAACTAGCAGAGAATTAATTTTTAATAGGGTAGAAATGGGTATTCAGTTTCTGACAATTATGTGCACTGTCTCTTACTCTTTCAAAAAATTTCAGGAATTTTGATACAAATTCAGTTGCATTTTAAAAAATGAAGGTGGCAGGCACAGTATTTACTTCCAGTTATCCTGTGCTAACTGCAAATAGAAGAAATACTTCTTTTCAAGCAAGTGGGAGGAAACAGTTCCTACCTTGAAATTATGAAATATAGCTACTTAAAGTTGACTATAAGTTCTGTTATATTTATTCAGCAATCAGAATGTTCTTTTGTTACCAAAATGTTCTTTTGTTCTTTGTAACAAATTATAAAAGGTGATCTCTTTTGTTTTTAGCAAGTGGTTCAAAGCTGAACCTCCGTATTGTGGTGAGCAGGAAAGGCAACTTTATTACAATTTCTTTTAGATGATATTGGCAGAGAAAATTGGTGTCATTTGCAGTAACATTCTGTTATGTGAACTTATTTCTTTTAGCCCTAAATGAACGGCTTTAATGAATACATTGAATTGTTTTGAAAATTGACATAATCAAAATAATTTCTCTTTCAGTAAACAATTCTGGAGACAAAAAAGTCCATGTAGACAATAAATTATCTAACATATGCTTCATTAGAAATATATTTGAGTTATAGTGAAATACTATTCTGAAGAGCTAGAGGAGCTCATTTGAATCAAGGTTTAAGACTTGATCTCAGCATACCTTGTTACTTTGAGGTATGCCAAGCATGTTGGCCAATAAATTAATTTATGTTCCCTACATAATAAACTATATTGAAACTTACTTCACTGGAACAACTCTTCAGCATAGTTACCTAGTACACCAATGAAGATGGTAAGCCATCCATACATTTTCACTTCAGTGATTCTTGTCCATGTTCCTCCCGAAAGAGACCTTCTTGTACTTTTAATACTTCTTTATGCATGCCTGTGCAAGACCTAAGTACTTACTAAGTGCTAGGAATTGTGCTAATAAGCCCTGTGCTTACAAACTGAAGCAAAAAAGATAATCCTTGCTTTTAAGGCATTTATATTGTGAAGGCAGAAAAGTAAAAACTATACACATTGGGAGATTTAAGGGACTTTTTATCTCATTTTTATCTCCCAAGAACCTTGGAAAGTAGGTGCTGTTATTTTCCCCTTTCTAGAGATGGGCAAACTAAGGCTGGTAAAGGTGAAGTGACTTGCCTAGGGTCATATAACTAGGAGTCTGAGTATGGATTTGAACTTGGATTTTCCTCACTCTAGGTCTAGCACTCATTCCATTGGACCACCTAGTTGCCAATATTTTTTCTGGTCATACGCATTCTTGACTATGTCTTTTATACCACTTATTACAAACAAATCAATATTGGTAATATGCAGTAGAATACCATGAATCTTTCTGTTGGCCTTGGGTTTGCCCTCAGTTTGTGGCTGTCTCTGGTTTCTCCACCCTCACCAACCCCCCTAATTGTGTTATTGAATAGTAATATTGTTGTTTTTCAAAAGTTTTTTGGTTTTGGGAAGTAGTTGGGATTTGGCTGGAGTGCTGAATGGATTTGTCACATTTGCTCATTCTTCTTTTCAATTCTAGTCTCATTGTATAGTTCATTGTCTAGTGTCTAGTCTCAGTTTCTTGGATTAAGTCAGTGGCTTGACCAGTGAACCGAATACCATAATGTGAGCAATATACGTTCTTCATCCATTTGGTTTTTCTCCATTGAGGAGACCCTGTTGGTTTTCTTAATTTCACTGTAGTCAGCATGAAATTATTCATAAACAAGAGCATCTGAAAAACTAACTGTCCTGCTTATGTTTTGAGTTGGGCATCTCTCATAACAGTGGTAAAAACCTTTAGGCAGTCATGGCTCCTTTGTATTTTACTGAATATTGCCTATTAGAGGGTCAGTGAACAAAATTATCTCTGATTGCATCTAACAAGGTCACTTTTTATCAATTAATCTATAAACATGTATCAGGTGCCCCTTTTGTTTCATCCACTGTGCTAACTACTGGGGATACGTAGAGAAAGAGGCAAATGACAGTCCCTGATCTCAAGGAGTTTACAGTCTAATGGAGATAACATGTAAATTATAAAATAATAAAAATAAAAGCATGCATAATACAGTGTGTGTGTACACACACACATGCACACACACACACACACACTCAGTATAACTACATAATTAATAGAGGGAAGACCCTGGAATTAAGGGAGGACTTCCTATAGAAGATGGTATTTTAGTTGGGACTTAAATGAAGTCAGGATGGTCATTAAGCAGAGCTGAGAAGGGAAAGCATTCTAGATATGTGAGAAAGCCAGAGAAAAATGCCCAGAGACAGAAGATGAGTGTCTTATTCATTAAACAGCTAGTGTTACTGCGTCAAAGAGTACATATTGGTGAAATTAATGTATAAGAAGACTGAAAATGTAGGAGGGGGCAAGGTTATGAAGGGCTTTGAATGCCAACCAGAGCATTTTGTATTTGATCCTAGGGACATAATAAGCCATTGGAGTTGGAGTAGGCGGTAACATAATCAGACCTACACAGAGGAAAATCACTTTAGTTGCTAAATGGAGGATGGATTAGCATTGGGCCATATTTGAGGCAGGCAGATGCACCAGTATATTATTGTAGTAGTCAAGGTGTAAAGTGATGAGGATCTACTCTAAACAAAATGGCAGTGAGAGATATAAAGATGAAGTCATCAGGCCTTGGCAACAGATTGGATATGCGGGGTGAAATATAGTGAGGAATCCAGGATGACTTCTATGTTGTGAGCCTGAGGGGACTGGGAGATTGGTGTTTCTCTCTATAGTAAGAGAAAAGGTAGGCATACAGGAGCATTTGGGGAGGAAATTAATATTTAGTATTGCTTATTAGAGAGCAAATGAACAAAATTATCTCCACGATTGAATGCATCAATGGGACTTTTATATGACCTTAATGATATGCCTTCTAGTATATTTCAAATCCCAACAAAAAAGATAAAGTCAAATTTTGTGCTGTCTCACATTTGTCTATAGATGTAGAAACTAAGTTTTCAAAATGCATACAAGTTAAGCCGAGTTTTTTATTGCTAGAATATGATGAGCAAATAGTTAAATTGTGATAGATGATTAAATAGACCCCTGTTTTATTGGATCTCTATTTTATTCTGATCAACATAAATCAGTTTGCTATGATTCCATAGGGATAGTGATTATAAGTTCTGTATATTAGGCCCTAGATAGAGCTGTGAAGTGTAGATGGTAAGTTCACTTGCTTAATCATAGGCAGCTAACTAGAGAATCTCTCTGTCCTTGTTTTTCTTTGTTGTGGTGACCAAGCCCAACATGGTAGAGGTGACTCAATTACATGGAAAGTCCTCTAGCTATTTTTGTTGCCCCTCCATCCCTTGCCATCCATCTATTGCCCTATATACGGAGATGACCATGAGCACTTGATCAACAAATGGCCCTGGTTGTCAGCCTGTGGCCTGCCTTTCTGCTAGCGTATGGGTGTGTTCACCAGCATCTACTGCACCACCTAGTTGGTCTTCTCATCAGCCCATTTGTCAACACGTGGGATTCTGTATTTTGCGTAGACCTTCTGGAGGGTCGATGGCAAGGTTTGTCAACTATTGAGATTCTGTATTTTTCATTTGTTTCATCTGTATTTCCTTGGTATCAAGAACTATAAAACTAAGGCCCTGAAGGAAGGAACTTCTCAGGTTGTGAGAAAGATCTGAGGCCTGCTTCATTAGAGGGGGCCGAGGAACCTGAATAAAGTGCCATTGGCTCAGAACTCTGCCTGATTTTCTTTTATTGTAGTTAGACAGTTTTGAAACCTCACATAATCTCCATTAATTTGAAATGCATTAGCTCAAAAATATTTGTTTTGACTTCATAGTTTTGATTCTTTTCACATTTTTGTTAATAATAAACCATCTAGTTGGTTGGACATAGCTGCTGCTTCAAATTATATACTAGCTTTATATACATTTTTTTCTTTAAGTTTTAGAAGTTTCAACTGGTTGCCCTTTTGTTTTGTGGTTATAGGGCAAGAGTATCAGTTTTAATCTTGTACTTTTTGTTAAGAGAAAAGAGAATCATGTTTAGCAGTCTCTTGGGAATAACATCTAGAACAATGACTCCCAAGCCAGGTTTTACTATTAAATGGGATATTTCCAGTTATCCCAAATAGTATTTTGAATTAAAAAAAAATTCATTATGGCCTGTATTCTTTTCTGAATCTGCAACTAAGTAGCTGTGTAATATTTGGAGTCATTCTGATATCACAAGAATGGGCTAAAACATTTTTTGTTTCTCCTAAACTTCTTTAGGTCAATATAGTCTTTTGGTCAAGGTGTGTCACAAATTAAATAGTGACCAAGGGTCACTGAATATCTCACAAGAGGTGAAAGTAATTACCTTAGATAGAACCCAGTTAAACTTTTTTCTTATTCATTAATAATTGTATTTTCTCCTTTGTTATTTTGTTATCACTAAAATGTTTAGCTCTAAAATTCTTTAATTTAATGTAACCCTTTGGACTAGGTGTGTCCCAAAATTAAATAGTGACCAAGAGTCATAGCCCCTCAAAAGTTGCCAATAACTACCTTATATAAAACCTGGTTAAGCTTTTTTCTTATACGGGAATATTTGGTTACATTTTTCCTTTGTTCTTTTATTATCACTAGAATCATAATAAAACAATTGTTGAGCACCAGCTTTATGTGCATAATGCTGTTTCAGATGTTATAGGGTTATAAAATAAGATGCAGAGAATACAACATAAAGAGAAAGTTTCCTGGGTTGTGTTGTAATTCTACCCGTTAGCAATATTAATGCAAATATTAACTTTAAAGTTAGGAAGAACTACTAAAAATTAATTTCCAGTTGTCTTGCATTAGACTTGCAAGAACAGAAAATTTTTAGTTTAATACTAATAATTATAGATAGGTGCCTTTGTAGAACTTAACAGAACACAAAACTTAATGTGGCATTTTTAAAAATCCTTAGCTTCTTTTAATACAGAACAATATAAAATGGAACCTCACCTCTCTTCCCTTCCCCTCCTCTCTTTTTTGTCTGAAATATATCAGATACGCTTCTTGTTCTTAGTATATGCTTGCTAATTGATAGAAATAAAACTAAATTGTAATTTTCCCCAAGCAGTTTTACAAATTTGATTGTAGAATGAGTGAGGTATCCTGATCGAAGAGAGGAATAAAACAGGGATTTTCAGGCAGGAGTTTGGACTAATTGACTTTTAAGATCCCTTTCAACTCTAGAATCCTATTGAATGCATTTTTCAAGTGAAGAGGTAGACAGGTTCTTGAGGACACAGCACTGGAACAGTAGGTGGCATTATAGAGCAGGTTTGAAGGTAAGGTGCAGTGATACCTCTGTCGTTGTATTAGTGGAGTGAAATGTAATTATTTATTGAGTTTGGGGAGCAGATGCAAAAGTTCTGCAATAACCATGCGTTTTATTGTAGAGAAGAACAACAATTTTCATGAATAATGCTATTTTTGCTTCTATATATGTTGAAAAACTGGATAATTTTGAAGGTTTAAGCGAGTAAGGACCTGCTTTGCTTTTTCTTGACAAATTATGGTATCATTTTTCACTAACAAGTTTCTAGTGACAATAGAGAAGAGAAGTGTACTGTTGTTCTGTTAGAAACATCTAGAAAGTAGGGTGACATTTTGCATGTTTTTCTGGTTGTCTTCAAATCCTTTTGCGTAAATATGGATCTACCTTCATACATCATTTATTGTGCTCTTATATAAAGGTCTACTTTTGCTGCATTTTACTGTCTGGAATAAGAAAATGCAGATGATTAGATACAAGTTAATGTCTTTAAAATTGTGGAAATTAATTAGAAAGAGTTCTGAAATGAGTTATGAAGTCTGGATGTTATCTAATATTGTTTTTATTTCTTTGACAGATTTGTTCTAGTCTTCTATGTATACCTTACCCTGGTTTTTTGAAGTAGCTTGAAGCCTAGTATATAATGTTTCCTGTTACTTTCTTAGGAAGTTAAAACACAGAAGGAATACTAAAGCATTTTCTCATTAAAGCACAGATGGTAGATATATGCACTGGAATATTCTAGCTATTTATAGTCAAACTACATTGAATTACTAATGTTTGAAAGTGTGTGTGGAAGCAGAAAGGTGATGATAACAGTTTTAAGTATTCAACAATACTGTTCATATTTAAGACAATGAAACAAGATGGAACCTGCCTCTGGACTCCACTTCTTCATTTCTGTACAAAATTGCTGAGTGTAGTTATTTTGTAGGTTTTTGTATTGTCCTTGGTTGCATAGGTGGAAGATTGCAGAAGACTGATGGTGAAATCATAGCCAATACTGAAAATTTTCTATCAAAAGGTGGAGTAGCTTGGCAACAGCTTTTCCTTTTAGATGTTTGCTGCCAACAACAGTTTAGGAAAAATGCATA
Source organism: Notamacropus eugenii (assembly GCF_028372415.1). Taxonomy (NCBI): domain Eukaryota; kingdom Metazoa; phylum Chordata; class Mammalia; order Diprotodontia; family Macropodidae; genus Notamacropus; species Notamacropus eugenii. The sequence goes on along the minus strand of NC_092873.1, from coordinate 379,677,318 downwards.
CAAGATTATTTCTTCTCATTTTGGAAATTTGAAGTAAATGCTTCTCGCCGCTGTGCATCTATTATTTTTCATCTTTGCTTCTGGTCAAAGAGGAAGAAATTGACACTTCACTTTCTTCCTTTTTTAACTGTTATTTCTTCCTCAAAATAGAGTAACTTGAATTTCAGTAATATTCAAGAAATCAGTGTGTTTTCCTAAAACAAAGAGGGGGAGAGGACCAGAGAAGGAAAAAGTGGTGTAGATACAAAGAATTGTTGACTGAGGGGAAACAAAAATAATAATGATAATGATAATATTAGTAAGTCTACTTTCTTTAGCACTTTAAGGTTTACAAAGCATAAAAGAAAAGTAGAATATATAACTTACTACTTGAGAAAACCAAATTCTCTTTGGCCCAGGTTGGAGGTTCTTGTAAGTGTTTTCTATTCAGTATGTTTTCATCTGCTAAAATAAAGATGTCAGTTGTCATTTAAAACGATAGGGAATAGTATATAATTGAAGTTAGGAGACTGATTCATTCTTCTAGTGATTGCTTTATGATCTTGAGAGGGTCATTTCCGTTCTTTGGTCCTTAGTGTCCTCATCTCTGCAGTGAAGGGGCATTGCTTTTAGGGATCTCTAAAAATGAGTCAAGTTCCAGAACTGTTTCTACTAAATTATTTTACACACACACACACGTCAGAGTTTGGTTGGCCAAGAAGTTCATCAGTATTGTACATCAGTTTCATGATGGCATGTTTGCCCAGGTTCTGGATAGTAGATAATGCTCTTGCGCCTTCCCAGTCACACACACGTATATATGTACACACACATAAACATACATATATGCATCCTTGAGTGTAGGACCTTTTTATCTACCACATAAAATAGTTCAGGGCACATAGTAGGCACTTAACTGTTAATGATTTTTTTCTGCATTTCATGTAGAAGAGCAATCCTTCTCTAACCCCGCCCGCCCCCATTGCTCTAATATTTCATACATTTTCTGTTTATACTGCATCATCCTTGGTTATTAAAAACTTAACTGTAGTCCAAGCACTGCTAATTATATAATTACAAAGAATGAAGTGATCTTTACATGGAAGAAAGTTATATTTTATTGGGAAGGGGGAAGACAAGTGCATATATAATTATATATAAATATATATAAATATATCTTAAAAATTACTTCAAAAAAATTTTATCCTGCTTTTAGTGAGCCTTTACCAAGCCCAAGGGTGACTAAAGACATTCTTCAAAGAATATTACAGCCTGCTATTCTAATCTTTTATAGATAATATTGCATAGATATTTTCCAGTTGAGTCCTGAGCCCTCAAGTTTGAGCCTAGATAAAGCATAGGAAAGGGCCTTTGCAATTAAGCCTTAATAAAAAGATTTGTTGACTTTAACATCATGAAATCATAAAATCTTAGAGTTGGAAGGGATCTTTATGTTGGAATTTTCTTTTTTTAAAAAATATATTTATTTTCAGTTTTCAACATTCACTTTCACTAAGTTTTGAATTTCAGATTTTTTCCCCTTCCTCTACCCCAGGACAGCGTGTATGCTGATTATCCTTACCTCTAATCTCTCCTCCTTTCTGTTACCACCCTCCCCCCCCCCCCACCCCCATTCCCTTCTCTTCTATTTTCCTGTAGGGCAAGATAGATTTCTATACCCCATTGCCTATATATCTTACTTCCTTGTTACGAGTAAAAACAGTTTTTAGCATTCATTTTTAAAGCTTTGAGTTGCACATTCTCTCCCTTTCCCCCTTCTCACCCACCCTCATTTTGAGAAGGCAAGAAGTTTGATATAGGTTATATATGTGTAGTAATGCAAGACACTTCTATAACAGTTATGTGGTGAATGACTAACTAAATTTCCCTCTATCTTGTCCCACCCTCCATTTATTCTATTCTCTCTTTTGACCTATCCCTCTACCAGAGTGTTTGCTTGCGATTACCCCTTTCCCCAATCTGCCATCCATTCCTGTAAGGTAAGATAAACTTCCATACTCAGTGGAGTGTGTATGTTATTCCCTCCTGAAGCCAAATCTGATGAAAGGAAGGTTCACTTATTCCTTCTCATCTTCCCCTTCTTTTCCTCCATTGTAAAAGCTCTTTCTTGACTCTTTTATGTAAGATAATTTATTACATTCTACCTCTCCCTTTCTCTTTCTCCTAATACATTTCCCTCAACACTTAATTTTCTTTTTTAGATATCATCCCTTCATATTCAGCTCACCTTGTGCCCTCTGTCTGTCTGTTTCCATACACACACACACACACACACACACACACACACACACACACACACACACACACACACACACACACACACACACACACACACACACACACACACACACACACACACCCTCTCCCTCCAACTATCCTAATACTGAGAAAGGTCTCATGAGTTACAGATATCTTATATCCATTTAGGAATGTTAACAGTTCAACTTTAATAAGTCCTTTATGGTTTCTCTTTTTTGTTTACCTTTTCATGCTTCTCTTGATTCTTGTATTTGAAAGTCAAATTTTCTATCCAACTCTGGTCTTTTCATCAAGAATGCTTGGATGTCCCCTATTTCATTGAAGTTCTATTTTTTTCCTCCTGAAGTATGATACTCAGTTTTGTTGAGTTTGGTTTTTAATCTTATCTCCTTTGACCTCTGGAATAGCATATTCCAAACCCTCTGATCCCTTACTGTAGAAGCTGCTAAATCTTGTTTAGCTACTGTTCCTAGGAGTTTTCCTTTTTTCTCTTTCAGGAGATGATTGGCTCATTATTTCCATTTCTATCTTACCCTCTGGTTCTAGAATATCAGGGCAGATTTTCTTAGTAATTTCTTGAAAGATGATGTCTAGGCTCTCTTTTTTTTGATCATGACTTTCAAGTAGTCCAATAATTTTTAAATTATCTCTCCTGGATCTATTTTTCAGGTTAGTTGTTTTTCTAATAAGATACTAAATTCACATTGTCTTCTGTTTTTTCATTCTTTTGGTTTTGTTTTATAATTTCTTGATTTCCCATAAAGTCATTAGCTTCCATTTGCTCCATTCTAATTTTTAAGGAATTATTTTGTTCAGGGAGCTTTTGGAGCTCTTTGTCCATTTTGCCCGTTCTTCTTTTTAAGGGCATTCTTCTCCTTGTTGGCTTTTTGGACCTCTTTTGCCATTTGGGTTAATCTTATTTTAAAGGTGTTATTTTCTGAAGCATTTTTTTTTGTTCCCTTTAGCAAGCTTTTGACTTGTTTTTCATGATTTTCTTGCGTCACTCTTGTTTCTCTTCCCAATTTTTCCACTACTTTTCTTAACCTGATTTTCAAAATCCTTTTTTTTTTTTTGAGCTCTTCCATTGTCTGAGACCAATTCATATTTTTCTTGGAGGCTTTGTATGCAGAAGCTTTGGCTTTGTTGTTATCTTCTGGTTGTTATGTTTTGATCTCCCTCATCACCAGTGATGCAAAAAAATGCCTCTTCACTGAAAAAGTAAGAATCTTTTGTTTCTTTTTCCCCTGTTTGCTCATTTTCCCAGCCAGTTACTTGGCTTTTGAACTCTTTGCTAAGTTTAGCAGTGGCTGCTGCTGCCCTGAGGCTGGTGGGGCTGGGGCCAGACCAGCTAGGTGAGAGACCCTTCCCATTGACCTTCCAAGTTGTCTTTGGCTTTTGGGCTGAGAAGTCTGGAAACCACAGCAGCCACCAGCAGTTCAGTTCCCTAAGGTCTGCTTCAGCTCTGTCCATGACCGGAGATGCTGAACTGCATTCTACCTCCAACTCTGTGTGATGGACTGTTCCTATAGATCTTCCAGATTGTCTTGGGCTGGAAATTTGCTTTAGTCTGCCCTTTCGTGGCTTCTGCTACTCTAGAATTTGTTTAGAGACATTTTTTACAGGATTTTTAAGGGGTTTGGGGGGAGAGCTCTGGCAGGTCTCTGCTTCTATGTAGCCATCTTGGCTCTGCCTACTGGAATTTTCTTTATGCACAATTACCTCAATTCTTTTTTTTAATTATTAATTTATTTATTTTCAGCATTGTAGAATCACTCCATATATCTTAGATTATTCCCCTCCCTTTCCCCCTTCCCCCCCACCCTCTCCCTGAGACAGCATACAGTTTTATATAGGTTCTACACATACATTCCTATTAAATAGATTTTCACCTTAGTCATGTTGCAGAGAAGAATTAAAATGAATGAGAGAAACCATAAAATAAACCAAAACATAATACAAAAGAAAATTATCTGCTTCAGAAAATGATTGAATTGGATAGAAAAAGAAAGGATAATTTTTTTGATTCCTGTTCCAAGTTTTAAAGGTTTATGCCAATTCCTTTCCATTTCCAAACTCAGCTGAAACATAGTTGCCCTCTTCCAGGGATGACAAATTGCCCATGCTATACCTGTCCTATGGAAACAAGATTTCTTTCTACTTTGTAAAGGTTAAAAACAAACAGAACAACCTTTCCCTTTCTATTTTAGCAGATTATACATGTGGCAAACTGAGTTGCCTGTAGTGTCTCCTTGTAAAAATAGACTAAAGCTAGGCTATTTTTAGTTTAAGCAAATATTTAAAATGAGCATTACCTTTTTTGATGCCATTTAATTTGTTTTAGTGATTTGCCCTTTGCAAGGGACCTCTAGCTAGGTGAATCCAGAAGAAACTGTTGTGTCTGCTATTGTGTGTTCAGTATATCTCTGTGGTTTCTCTCCTCTTTAACACTTTTTTGGATTTGGTGGGTTAGCCTCTAGCCAGGGAACTTGAAACTTGCTAAATGAGAAAAGCTGGGTACACTCTTTCCTTTCTGCCTGTCCCCTATTGGTTATATGCCATTTCTCCTGCCAGCTTCTCCCCCATTAGCTCTAGGAACAAGTCCAGAGCATGAGCCCAAATTTTCCACCCCACTACACTTCGAGTAGCATTGAGGCCTTTTGGAAAGCAGTTGTTTGAGCAAGAACACCTGATGCTGTATGGCCATCTCCAGGTCCTGCTCTGATGGGGAGTTCTGACAACTCCAGGTCTGTCTTGGTTGTTTGTTTTGGAAGCTGCGTGAGCTGGAGGTATTTTGTAGTAGTGTATAAAAGAACAGTTGGCAGGGAGCCCAGCTTCTCCATGGCAGCGGCACTATTATGCAAATTCTCCTGGAGCTTCACATTTCAGTGGAGCTAACCCACCCTCCCCTCCACCCCTCCCTTTCTTTGCATACACAAAGCAGACAGCTGAGGGGGCAGCCATGATCTGTCCTACAGTCTTGGAGACGAAACAAGGTGCCACTCTCTTCCCAAAATAACTTCTATTGTGGAAGCATATGTTCCCTTAAATGGGGAGGAAGATGGTCCAGGGATCCTGTCTGTTGCGCCATGCAGCCTATGGTATAAATGTACCAGACAGTTAAAAACTGCTGTAGTCTGTTTAATCAGGTTCATCTTCAGCTCTTACTTTCATTTTGTGTCCACTTCTTCAATCTGTTCTGTGATTAGCTGATTACTTTTTTTCTATGCAGTGCAGTGTTAAGGAATCTACTTGAGTTTATATTGTGGTTTATTTTTAATGGTGAACATAATAAGATTTGAATGAGTGGATGTTTCTTATTTCACTGTTGATCTAGAGTTGTTATTGAACTGAACTGATAGCAGGTAAAGTCTGTGTAAGTCCTGGAAAATTAAGCCCAATATCTCATTACTTTGACATGCTGATAATATGCCTACTTCTTTTTATGGTTCTTACCTTTGATTTCATTTTAACAACTGAAAATTACTGTGTGGTGTTTACATATAGACTGCTCAATAAGTGCATGTTACTAATTAATTCTGTGATGTTAGCTGCATTGAAGAAACCTTTGGAGAATGTATCAGAGCTACAGGCAAAAATACGGCAAGACGCTTAGAAACTTGCTATCCAATACTGAGATCTCATTAGTCAGAGTCAGACTTCCTTTCTTGACCTTTTAGGTTAGTTACATACACCAACCATGAAAGCTTAAGTGCTTAAATGCTTGCCTTCCCAACCCAGAGAGACAAGGATTTAGGGAGAGAATCTAGGGTAAAAATTATCATTGTTACACTATCCGTACAGGGTAAAGGAAAAAAGTTACAAAAGATAGGACAGAAGACTTCACCTTCTTATAGACAAGTTGGCATTATTTTTACATGTAAACTAAATTCATAATCAAGCGTTTTCTGTTGGTGACTTGTACCAAATAAATAGCTTTCACATTTTTGATCCTATTTATATTTCCAGAGTCCCACTGAGTAATATAATTTTCTTTGTTCTATTTTCACTGGTCCTTGAACATATTTAGAATGGAGGAAATCATACTGGACCAAAATTCAGGTGACTTGGTTTTATCCCTGGTATTGCCTTTGAAATCTTGGTCAAGTCACTTTACTTTTCTGGGACTCACTGTCCTCATTTTTAAATTGAGGGTATTGTGTTAGATTATGTCTAAAGTCCTTTACAGCTCTAAAACCATCTTTCTCTGTTGTAGACTCAGTAACAGACAATTGTAGAATAATGAAGAATGTCATAATGTAATAGGTTTTATCAAGAAAAACTGTTAGTTGTGAGGATTGTGTCCAGTTGTATAATGATATGCCACAAAAGGCACCAATATGCATCATTCTCCTCTAACCCTCATGTACATAAGTTTTCTTTTTAACCTACTATCACCTTGATCTTTCATCTGATGAACCTGCTGTTTATTTCCCAAGATGGGCTGGCTGGGTTCCTAGATAAGGCAATGTGCCCAGCTTGATGATGACCTGTGGACTCTCCGGAAGTTGTAGAGTAGAATAGTGCCAGGTGTATTAAGACAGATGATTAGTCAGCAGTGTTCAGTGAGTATGTTTTCATAAAATGTTAATAGGTCTACTTACTCCAAATTTAATGAAGGTCACCTTGTATGCTTTCTAATATCATTAATTCATCTATATATTGTTGGCATACTTCAGTAACATTTGGGCTGAAATGAAATTTATTTATTTTATACTTGAAACATTTTTTTTTCTAACACTTTCCATTTATGTTTTTTCAGAGCTACTAGTCAGTTTCAGAGAGGCAGTATAATATAATGAAATGAGCACAATACTTGGAATTAAGAGAGATCTGAGTTCAGGTGCTAATTTTCTCATTTAATCACTATCTAATCATGGGCAAGTCATTTTATCTCCCTCTACGTACTTTTTTTTGCATCTGTTAAATGATGTAATACATTTTCTGCCTATTTCATAGGGTTGTTTTTGAAGATAAAATGAAATAATGTGTGTTAAGCTCCTTGTAGACCTTGAAGCAGTATATAAATATCTCTAACCATTTGGATGACATTGTTTTTCTTTAGCTAAGTATAGAGAGATTTGTGTTCCCATGTTGCTTTACCAGGTGTTTCTCAAAGCCAGTCGTTTTAAAAAAACAATATTGAATAAATAGAACTTTTGTTTCTATGATAGGAGTGTAAGGTTGAGTTGGTTATTGATAGCTTTCTTTTCCTATAGTTAGAGACACCATCATAGAAGGTATTAAAATTTGATCACTCATTTATACCCTTAACTTCAACAAGTTGTTATTCAAAGTAATTCTTTGATGATTAGGGTGCAAAATTAAGATTGAAATTATTATAATACAATTTCCCTTTCCATAGTCACTCTGCAGTCTTCTTAGGGGATTCTTACATGATCTTCATATTATTTTCTAAAAGAGCCCTAAATTATAAGCACAGCCTTGCTTCTGGTAACATTCTCAAAACAGTCTTGATTTAATTACTTATAATTTTAATTTCTATGACATTCACTTTTTGGTTGATTTAGAATTTTTTTCCACTTGCAAATGCCTCATTAATTTTGTTACTGAAATTCTTTGAAATAATTTTGTTGCAAATTTAGCTCTATCCTTCACCATCTAACTTCTCTACTTGCTCACTAATTTCCTTTCCCACTATTACCTTACATATCAAAAAGGTGTTCATGTATTGGAATTGTTTTTGTATATTTAAACATCTTCAAGCCATAATTTGTTTTTCAAAAATCTAAGTCTACACTTGAAGCTTTCATTCAAAATAGCTATTAAATAGAAATTATATTGTAATCTTATTTCTACCCCTTTGTCATTTTATATACCTTGATCTTTGAAGGTTTTTATGTCATGAGTTTTTGAGATTAAATTTGATGATAGAAAATCATAGATTTAGAACTGAAAGGAACTTTGATTAAATTTAGTTCTTCTGTTTTAAAGATGAACTGAGGCACAATGAGGTTAAGTGACCTACCCAAGACTATACAAGCCATGAGTCTCCATCCTGAATTATCTGATTGACACTCTTAATAATAGCAAGATGAGAAACTATTTTGAACCTACATTGAAGAACATTTGAGGGAAGATGAGTAATCTGCAGGGATTGTTGTAGTCTTGCAATTATTAAAAGATCACAAGAACTAGCTCATTATCAAAATGAATTTCTATGTAAGGGAGAGAGGGCAGCTAAATTGTTTCCCTGAAATAATACTGACCCATGAGGGCAAAAACTTAACATGTCATATTTTCATTAATTGGTGAAATCCTTATGATATGACAGTGGTTTTTCCTAATCAGGTAGATATTTTGAAGCCAAATTTTCAAAGCCTTCTCTAAAACATCTTTGTAGAGGCTTTTATAGCCTAATGAAAAGAGATTTTTGCTTTGAAAATTCATAGCAATATATTTCTCAGTACCCAGTTTCTTATTTACCTATAGTAGCTTTGTTTGATTTTCACATTGTTTTGGAGCTTAGTACATTTTCTGAAGGATATATGTATGGGTTGTTGGCTAATAGAGGATCTTAGGGGGAAGAGGCACCCTTTTAAAATGTCTTGTACAAAGTTGAAATTTTTAAAATATTTGATGAATTAAATTAAATGTGTTCCTCTTTTCTCTTAAGAACAGAATTTCATAATTGAAAGGAACCTCAAAGAATGTCTAGCCCAATTTCCCATTTTACCAAGAAGAAAAGCTGTGACCCAGAGAAGTGGTCTGTCCAAAGTCTTATAGTGGAGCTAGGATTCAAATCCGCTTCTTTTGACTGTTAGATATATTGTTATGCTGCCTCTGATACTGGTATTCATTCCCCTTAGGCTCTTATAGCCACACTGTTTCTGCTATCCTAGACCTTGACTTCTCCCTTTTGACTGACATTTTGTAGAACTAGAGTGTGAACATCTGAAAGGTCCACCCTCAACTGTCTTCTTTCATTTAACAAATCAAGTCAGATCAAAACTTATCAGTCCTCAAAACTTCTCAATATTATTGCTTACTCTTTTTTTCTTCTGGTCACAAAGGAGAATGTTTCCCTACTAATGATAATTCCACTGTCTGAACCCATGATCTAATTAAACTCCTGCCCCTGTCAGGATTTGGTTTCAGCAGTTATTTCCTCTGTCATGTCTTTATAATATTTTTGTCTCCCCTGGATCTTTCCCATCTGCCTATCAACATGCTTAAGAGGTGACCTTGTGTCTCAGTGGTAGCATAACTGATAACGAAAAATAGCCAGCTTTCCCTAATTTTAAAAAACATTTTCCTTGAACCTTCTTTCCCATGTCTTCACTTCATTGCCAGACTTCTTTTCAAAAGTTGTCCGTGTTCACTACTTTCGCTTCTTCACCAATCACTTTTTCCTCAGCTCCTTTCCACCTCTCTATTGAAAGTATTTCCTTAAGGGTCATTAGTAGAATTTTAAAAACTAAATTCAGTATTTTTTTCCAGTCAGTCCTTATCCTTCTTGAACTCTGCATCATTTGAAACTCTTGACCACTCTCCCAAAGGCTTTATAAACACCACACTTAAGGTTCTTTTCATACCATTGTAATGTTCCTTCTCTGTTTAATTTCATGGTTCTTCATTATCTTGTCACTTTAAGGTGAGCATTTATCAGCAGGCTTTCCTTGTTCTTTTCTTCTCTTTCCAAATATCTCCAATCCATGTCACCTGCCCCCTTCTTGCCCTCTCACCGGAATTTGAACTCTTAGACCTAGGACTTGGGGCTCAGGTAATGGTAATAAGATAAGGTTTTATCTTGTCTGGTCCTGGGCCCACTTGCCACTTCCTAGCCATCTATAAACCACTACCACCTCTTCTTAGTCATTCTACTATCCCTTCCAACCCTTACTCCCCTATATTCTATTAGAATTCAAACTCTTTGAGAGCAGGGACTGTCTTGTCTGGCTTATTTGTATTTGTATCTTCCAACCCTTATCAGAGTTTGGCTTATAATATGTGCTTAATAATTGCTTTTTCATTTCAATTCAACTATTTTTATTGACAGCCTCATTAAACCATTAAACATGGTATTTAGTCCCCTGCTTATTTGCATTGTGTTTACTCTACTGCTTCAACTTTTTGTGGATGACTCCAAAATGTATCTCCAGCCCTGTCCTATAGTCTAGCCAAACTATCCTCACTTAGGATATTCCATGTCCCATCTGTGTGGCTTTGAACAGATTGTTCATATGCATCCTTAGAATGCCCTCCCTTTTTACATCTCCCCTCTGTTTATAAGAATTTCTAGTTTGTTTTAAAGCTCTATCCTTTACATAAATCTTTTCCTGGTTTCACCTACAGCTGCTGATTGTCTCCTTCCCCCACCTGTCACTTTGTATTTGTTTTGTGTATGCTTATATGTGTAGTATTGCCTTTCCTTATAGAATGTAAACCCCTTAAAGACAGGAACTATTTTATTTTGATTTTTATCTCCCCCCCACCTCCCCACCCCCTGTTGTTTTGCACAGTGCCTAACTCATAGTTAACAGACATTTCATTGATTGATCTTTGATTTTCCCTTATGCTCACCTCTTACAGCGAAACTGTCATTAGTTGCCTTCAATTTTGCTTCAAAATGCGTCTGTCCACTTTAAAATCCTCTATTTTTACTGCTACTTCCCTAGGCCATCGTTAATTGCTACCTTCCTGGTAGTTTATTTATTTTAACTATGTAACATCCTCATCCATCATTCTCTCTTGCCACCAATCTATCCATGTGCTGTCAAACTAATCAACTTTGTGCATGTATCTTTATTCATGTCACTACTCTGCTTAAAATTTTAGTGGTATCCTGGTGCTTCCCAAATAAAATTCAAACTCCTTTGACATTCAAGCCATCATTTAATCTGGTATCATTCTTAACTTTCTAGCATTATTTTATTCTGCTTCATGTATTTCTAGCTAAAGACTTTAAAGATTACCTCATCCCATTTGTAAACTTTATCCAAATTGGACTGTTCTTTGTTTCTTGACTATTCCCTGCTCATTTCCATTTCTATATCTTATCTGTCCACAGAATGTTTTTCCTCTTGGGCTTTTCCTGCTGAGTTACTTTAAATCTAAAGTCAAATGCCATGTCCTCCATGACGTCTCTCTTTATCCTTCTTCCCCAGTCAGTAGATAGACTTGTATCTATAGACTATCTGTAGACTCTCCCTGCCATAGACCTTTTGTAAGGTCTGTACTTAGTTATCTCTGTATATATCTTTATCACTTATATTGAACTGATAACCAGCACTGTGCTCTGTATACAAGTAGACATTCAGTGAATATTGTAAAAAAATATTATTTTACATTAACTTTAAAAAAATTTAAGTTTTAAATTCTCTCTTGCCTCCCAAACGAGATCTCCCCTACCCATTGAGAAGGCAAGCAATATGATACCCATTATATATGCAGTCATGCAAAACATACTTCTTTATTAGTCATGTTTCCAGAAAAAAAAAACGCCAAAAGCAAGTAAAACAAAGTGGGGAAAAAGTATTCTTCAGTCTACATGCAGAGTTTGTCAGTTGCGTGGTCTTCTTCGGCAGTGAAGGACAAACACACATACCTGTAGGTGGATAGCAGTTTTTATTTTGAGTTCTTTGGGAATTGTCATAGATCATTATATTGATCAGAGTAGCTAACTCTTTCACAGTTGATTATTGTTAAAATATTGCTATTACTGTGTTCAATGTTCTTTTGGTTCTGCTCACTTCATTTTGCATCAGTTCAAGTCTTCCCAAGCTTTTCTGGACTATCCCCATCATCATTTCTTTCTTTTTTTTTCCCTGATAAATGTTTAATAACCAGGTTCTGTTGTTGTTTTTTTTTGGGGGGTGGTGGTGGAATATTAACACACTTTTAAGTTTAACCTTAAAAAAGCACTTTTAAAAAATTTTTGACAGTTAATAAAACAATAAATCCGTCTCTAATTTATAATCATTGTCAATTTCTGAAGTGTAATTGCTCATACTGAAAATTTAACAATCTATTTTCATAAACGAGTTAGAGCTGGTTCCAGTACATACCAGAAGTTGGATAACTATTGGAAATATTGTCAAATTCAAATATAAACAGTAGTCATTAATCCATATATAAATAGGGATCTCTGAGAGCTACATGCTGACTTAGTTTTAAAATGTAAAATTATCTATTTTGAGTCTATTTAGATTTTTAAAAATATCTACAAATTAAATTTTAATCTAATTTGGGCAGCAGTAGGGAGTGCTTTTGGCTAGATGGGGCTGGGGTTGGGGGAGTCGGGGTTAGTGTTCAGTGTGGGCATGTTTGATGCCTTTGGAATAGATGACCTTGGAACTCTTCCCCCCCCCCCCCATAATAGTATTTTTTTCCCTAATTACACGTAAAGATAGTTTTCAGCATTCATTTTTGTAAGATTTTTGAGTTCCAAATTTTTCTCCTTCCCTTACCCCTCCCCAAAAGAGCAAGCAATCTGCTATAGGTCATACATGTACAATCATGTTAAACATATTTCCATATTAGTCATGTTGTGAAAGAAGAATCAAAACAAAAGGGAAAAACCATGTGAAAGAAAAGACAGCAAAAAAAGTGAAAATAGTCTGCTTTGATCTGTATTCAGGCTCCATAGTTCTTTCTCTGAATGTGGGAAGCTTTTTCCATCATGAGTCTTTTGGAATTGTCATGGATCTTTTTATTGCTGAGAGGAGCTAAGTCTATCATAGTTGATCATTAGATTACCCTATGTTGCTCTTACTGTTTACAGTGTTCTCCTGGTTCTGCTCACTTCACATATTATCCCTTCATGTAAGTCTCTCCAGGTTTTTCTGAAGCCTACCTGCTCATCATTTCTTATAGCACAGTAATATCACAATCATATACCACAACTTACTCAACCATTCCCCAGTTGATGGGCATCCCCTCAATTACCTGTTCTTTGACACCACAAAAAGAGCTGTTACAGATATTTTTGTACCTATAAGTCCTTTCCCTTTTTCTTTGATATCTTTGGGATACAGACCTAGTAGTGGTAATGTTGGGTTACAGAGTATGCACATTTTCATAGTCCTTTGGCCACAGTTGCAACTTGTTTTCCAGAATGGCTGAACCACTTTACAACTCTACCAACAGTACATTAGTGTCCCTATTTTTCCACATAGCCTCTAGCATTTGTCATTTTCCTTTTCTGTCAGGTTAGTCAATCTGATAGGTGTGAGGTGGTACCTCAGAGTTGCTTTAATTTGCATTTCTGTAACTATAGTTATTTAGAGCATTTTGCTATCCATTTTACCTCCCATGATCCTTTCTATCTTTTGTTTGGTCTTAAACTCTTCACTTTTATGCATAAATCTGACAGGTAATTTTTTTCCACACTCCTCTAATTTCCAGTTTGCTTATGATATCACTCTTTATGTCTAAATCACATACCCCTTTTGACCTTACCTTGGTCTTATTTGACCTTACCTATGTCTTATTTATGCTCATTCATTCATTCCATACTACTTTCCAGTTTTCCTAGAAGTTTTTGTCACTGAGTTCTTGCCCCACTAGTTTGGATCTTTGTGTTTACCCAACACTTGGTTACTGTGGTCACTCATTTGTGTTTATTTTGTACCTAATCTATTTCATTGACTGATCACTCTATTTCCTATCTAGTTCCAGGTAGTTTTAATGATTACCATTTCATGATGTAATTCTTTGGTAGTTTCATTGGCATAAATATATTTTTTAAGTTGACTCCTCTGCCAGTTAATTCTTCTTGCCTACCAATATACATAAGCTTTCCTGTGGTGGGGAAGGAGGATCTTTTCTTTGCCTGAAGTAGAAAGAGCACTACTTTCGAAATCCTAGGACCTGGATTCAAAAAGTGCCCCTACTTAATACTTGAGTAAGACATTTTACCTTCCTGAGCCCTAGCTTCTTTACCTTTAAAACTTTGAGGCCTCTTTTTAGCTCTGTAGTGATGATTCTTTCTTCTTATTTGCTTTCTTCCCTTTGTTTTCCCTTCTCAAATGAATGGTCTATTCATGCAATACTTTACACTTCCAGTTTTTAACCTCCTGTAATTTGGATTGTAAACTACCTAACAAGTCTCTTCATAATTTATGATTATTTCTGTATCCAGCAATCCAGTGATTTCTTCTCAGATCTTATTCTTCTTGATCTCTCAGCAACATTCAGTATATAAACATTTTCTTCTTGAAACTTTGGCTTACCTGATATCTTAGTAACCCTACACAGCATCATAGAATTTTAGAGCTGTAAAAGGAGATAAATTATCTAATCCAGTCTTTCCCTACTTGGAGTAAACCTCCCCCCCCCCCCCCAATCCCTCTCCTCTCTTTCATAGCCTCCTAGAAATGTTCATTTCTCAATTCACTTGTTTTTGTTGAGAACCAAATAAGGTTTTTAAAAATGAACTTTGGTGTGTTTTAACAGGGAAGAAAACTGTTCTAAGTTGAGAGGCATGCTTAATTTGCAGTATGACTTACAAATCAATTTTCTATATGCAAGTAGATAGCCGTATAGAATCTGTCTCTACTTTCAAGAAGCAATAAAGGATCACCTTCTATAAGATGGTGATTTAGATTTATTAGCCTTTGCTAATTCCCAACTGATAAGTCCCCTCTCCCTAAATAACTTAGATTTATTTATTTAGGTTTACTCTCTTAATGGTTTTTCTCTACCAACTTAGATGGATGTCTTTTTAAAAAAATTGTATTTATTAATTTATTTTTAGATTTCGACATTCATTTCCACAAAATTTTGAGTTCCAATTTTTCTCCCCATTTCTCCCCTCCCCCAACCCTATAATACCTTGCATTCTGATTACCCTTTCCCTCAATGTACCCTCCCTTCTATCACACCCCATCCTTCCCTTATCCCCATCTTCTCTTTTTTCTTGTAGGGCAGGATAAATTTCTATCCCTCATTGTCAGTGTTTCTTATTTCCCAGTTACAGGCAGTAATAATTCTCAACATTCGTTTCTAATACTTTGAATTCCAACTTCTCTCCCTCCCTCCCTACCCATCCCCACTGAGAAGGCAAGCAGTTCAATACAGGCTATATATGTGTTGTTCTGCGAAAGACTTCCATAATAATCATGTTGTGTAATACTAACTATATTGCCCTCTATCCTATCCTGTTCCCCCCTCTTTTTTTTATTCTCTCATTTCACCTTGTCCCTTCCCAAAAGTGTTTACTTCTAGTTACTCGCTTCTCCCATTTGCCCTCCCTTCTATCTTCCCCCTCACCTCACTTGACCCCTCCTTTCCTACTTTCCTGTAGGGTAAGACAGATTTTCATACCAAATTTAGTGAGCATGTTATTCCCTCCTTAAGCCATATGTGAAGAGGGTAAACTTCACTTTTCCCCTCTCACCTTCTCTCTTTTCTCCTCCATTGAACAGGATTTTTCTCATCTCTTTTATGAGTTATGGCCTTTCCTATTCCATTTCTCCCTTTCTCCTCTCAGTATTTTCTTCCCTCACCCCTTAATTTTTATTTTTTTAATGGATATCTCTTCTCATTCAACTCAGCCTGTACTCTCTGTTTATATATGTGTGTGTATAATCCCTCCACTTACCCAAATACTGAGAAAAATCTCAAGAGTTATAAATATTATCTTTCCATGTAGTAATGTAAACAGTTCAGCTTTAGAAAGTCTTTTATGGTTTCTCTTTCCTGTTTACCTTTTCATGCTTCTCTTGATTCTTGTGTTTGAAAGTCAGATTTTCTATTGAGTTCTAGTCTTTTCATCATGAATGCTTGAAAGTCTTCCAATCATTGAATGACCATTTTTTCCCTTGAAGTATTATACTCAGTTTTGCTGGGTAGGTGATTCTTGGTTTTAATCCCAGTTCCTTTGACTTCTGGAATATCCTGTTTCAAGCCCTTCAACCCCTTAATGTAGAAGCTTCCAGATCCTGTGTTATTCTGATTGTATTTTCACAATACTCGAATTGTTTCTTTCTAGCTGCTAGCAGTATTTTCTCCTTGACCTGGGAACTCTGAAATTTGGCCACAATATTCCTAGGAATTTCTCTTTTCGGGTCTCTTTCAGGAGTTGATTGGTGAATTCTTTCAATATTTATTTTGCCCTCTGGTTCTAGAATATCAGGGCAATTTTCCTTGATGATTTCATGGAAGATAATGTCTAGGCTCTTTTTTTGATCATGGCTTTCAGGTAGTCCCATAGTTTTTAAATTGTGTCTCCTGGGTCTATTTTCCAAGTCAGTTGCTTTCTCAGTTTCTAACATTATCTTCTATTTTTTCAAACTTTTGGTTTTGTTTTCTAACTTCTTGGTTTATCTTATAGTCATTAACTTCCCTGAACTCGATTCTCTCTTTTAAAGAACTATTTTGTTCACTGAACTTTTGAACCTTTTTTTCCATTTGGCTAATTCTGCTTTTTAAAGCCTCTTTCTCCTCATTGGCTTTTTGGACCTATTTTTCCAGTTGAGTTAGCCTCTTTTTAAAGGTGTTATTTTCCTCAGCATTTTTTTGGTTCTTCTTTAGCAGGCTGCTGACACACCTTTCAAGCTCTTCTATGACCTGAGCCCATTTCGTATTCATTTTGGAGGTACTAGAGGCAGAGGCCTTGACTTTTCTCTGACAATATGCCTTGTTCTTCTTCATCTGAAAGGATGGAAGGAGACACCTGTTCACCAAGAAAGTAACCTTCTGTGGTCTTATTTTTTTCCCCCTTTTTTGGGCATTTTCCCAGACAGTTACTTGACTTCTGAATCCTTTGTCAAGAGGGAAGGTCCCAGTGCTCCTCCTCTCACCAGTACCTTGCTCAAGGCTGAGATTCAGATCAGCTACTGGGCTTTGGGTTGGGGGTGCTACCACTGAGGGCTGAGGTTCAGATCAACTGCTCTATTCCACCAGAGGCTTTAAGCTGAGCTACCTGGACAGTATACCGAGGCTGCTTCCACATAGCTGCCCGCTGTCCCTGCTGCTGCTGCCACCTGGGGCCAGTTCTGGGGGAACCCTGTTCCCCTGTCTCCCAGCTGGGAAAGCTCTCCCACACTGATCTTTGGAGCTTTTTTTGTCACTTGTGGGTTGAGGGATCTGGGAGCCTCCTTGCTGGGAATTCTGCCCTGGAGGTCTGTTCAGGTCCTGTTCCTCCCAGTGCTGTGGGCCAGGGCTGGGCTCTGCTCTGATCAGTGTCCCATGAGATAGACCTTTCCTGTTGATCTTCCAGATTACCTTTGGTTGGAAACCTCTTTCACTCTGTTGTTTTGTGGCTTCTGCTGCTCTAAAATTTGTTGAGAGTCATTTTTTACAGGTTATTTTGTGGGCTTGTGGGGGAAGAGCTAGAGTATATGCGTCCTTCTCCTTGGCCATCTTGGCTCTGCCCCAACTCTGCTCTTACATGGACTTCTTGTTTCCCTCATTATAATGTGAGCTTCTTTAGAGTCAGAAATGTTTCTCTTTGTAGCCTAATGCAATAATTTATTCATTTAACAAGTATAAAATTCCTATTCTATGCCATTCATAAAAACAGAGGCTTCATGTGGAAAAATATATACTCCCTGGCACATAATAGATACTTCCTAAAAGCTTGCTTGGTTGAATCTAGAAGAAAATCAAATTGAAAAAGAGGGGATAGAGTGTTGCAGTTAAATAATTCCATACTGACATATTTGAGGAAGCTACTGATGCCAGATGAAAAAAAAATTAGAGAGACAGTTGGAGAAATAGGCATCATCACAGAAGATAACCATTGTTAATCATTTGGTATTACAATAAGACAAAAAGAGCCTGTAACTGTTCAGCAAGTAAATATTTGATGTCTTCCAAGTAGTTGTTGTCCTTCGTTGTTGAAGAGGATCAAAATGACATCACCATGATAAAATGAAGTTTCAGTGTGTCCCACTGTGGCTGATCAGACCAATACAAGCTCGGAATGCTCTACCACAGGTTGGGCACAGATAGTCCATGTGAATATTTGGGGTGGATACCCCAAATTTGTGCATCTTACGTTTACTTGTGTGGTCTCAATTCTCCTTTGCTCAAAGAGCACAGCACCCTTTCTGATGGGGGCACACCATGCTGAGTGGTCCTGTGCCAGTGTCTTCCATATTGCCCAGTCAAATCCAGAGTTCTTGAGAGAGACCTTGCAAGTGTCCTTGTATTGCTTTTTCTGACCACCATGTGATTGCCTGCCCCATGCAAGTTCTCCATAAAATAGTCTTTTGGGGAAGCATACATTTTGCATTCGAACAACGTGGCCAGCCCATTGGAGTTGCACTCTTTGAAGCGTAGTTTGAATGCTTGGCAGTTCAGTTCAGGCAGGGACTTCAGTGTCTGGTACCTTATCCTGCCAGGTGATCCTCAGAATCTTCCTAAGACAGTTCAAGTAGAAGCGATTCAGTTTCCTGGCATGGCGGTGGTAGACTGTCCTTGTTTCACAAGCATATAACAATGAGGTCAGCACAACAGCTCTGTAGTTTGATAGTCAGTCTAATACCTCTTCTCTCCCAAACTTTTCTTCTGAGCCTCCCAAACACTGAGGTAGCTCTGGCAATGTGTGCATCAGTCTCATTGTCAATGTGTACATCCCTGAAAAGTACACCACCAAGGTAAGTGAACTTATCCACTGCCTTCAAAACTTCTCTATTTGTTGTAACTGATGGTTCCATGTATGGATGGTGTGGTGGTGGCTGATGGAGCACTTGTGTTTTCTTGGTGTTAATTATTAGGCCAGAATTAGCACAGACAGCAGAGAATTGATCCAAACTTTGTTGCATCTCAGCTTCAGAGGCTTCATTGAGTGCACAATCATCTGCAAACAGAAAATCAAGCACCAGCACTCCTTCCACTCTGGTCTTGGCTTGTAGCCTTTTCAAATTGAAGAACTTGCCATCAGTACAGTAGTTGACCTTGATTCCATGTTCATCCTCATTGAAAGTATTTGACAGCATGGCTGAAAACATCATGCTAATGGGAGCAAGTACACAGCCCTGTTTGACTCCATTGGTGACTGGGAAGGCATGAGAACATTGTTCACTATCCAGAACCCAGGGCAAACATGTCATCATGAAATTGACATGCAATATTGATGAGCTTCTCTGGGCAACCAAATTTTGACATAATTTCCATAAGCCCTCACAACTAACATTGTCAGAGGCCTTGGCCAGATCAACAAACGTTGTGTACAGACCTCTGTTCTGCTCCTGGCATTTTTCCTGGAGTTGTCAGGCAGCAAATACCATATTGACTGTTCATTGGCCCTTTCTGAAGCCACTCTAGCTCTCAGGTATATGACCATCTTCTAGGTGAAGGATCAGCCTATTAAAGAGGACTCTAACAAGAATTTTGCCAGCAATGACTGGGAGAGAGACCCCCTTGTGATTGTCACAGGACAATCTATTCCCTTTGCCTTTATAGAGATGGACAATGGAGGCATCCTTAAACTCCTGAGGGATAACCTCTTCTTGCCGAATAACCTAGAAAATTTCAGTCAGCTTTTGTGTGAGCAATGGTTCCCTTTGTAAGTCTCAGCTGGAATAGAATCAGCAACCAGTGCTTTGCCACATGAAAGGAGCCTAATGACCCTTAAAACCTCTTCTTCAGTTGGAGGTTCAGCTAAGGAAGGATTGATTTCAACCTGAGTTACGGTCAATGGCCTCAGCATTGATCGATGATGTTCTGTTGAGAACACTATGGAAGTGTTCAGCCTGTCTTTCTAGGATCATATCCTTATCACTAATCAATGTGACTCCATCAGCACTGAGTAGTTGTGATGCACCATAGGTTTTTGGTCCATAAATAGCTTCCAGGGAATCATAAAAGCACTTTGGATTGTTACTATCAGCATAAAACTAAATTTTATCTGCTTTCTTACTGAGCCAGGCATCCTGCATCTCTAAGCTTTGCTTGTATTTGGCTTTTGATGGAATTACATGCTGCCTTTTTAGAGGTGGATGAACTGTCCTGCTGGTTAATCTTGTGGAGTTCTTGTTTTTCATTTAGCAGCTTCTGAATTTCCCCATCATTTTCATCAAACCAGTCTTGGTATTTGCAAGTGTTCTGACCCAGATGAGCAAATGCAGTGCTTTACACCAAATCTCTGAAAACTGCCCACTCCTTTTCTGCTCCACTCTTGCCAACTGTGTGTTGGCACACCTTTCCCTCCAAGTTAGCAACAAAGTGTTCACGCTCAGAGAAGAGCTCTCATTTGTTATTAATTCTTCTGGTAAGTCAGGTAGCCTTGGGGGCGGCACTTTGATGAATGCAAATATTTAACTTGGAAAGGAAAAGTCTGTGATTAGTCCGGGGCTCTGCACCACACATTCATTGCCTTTGTCACTCTCACATCTTGTCTGTCTCTTCTCCTCACAATCATGTAGTCTTATTAGATGTCAGTGTTTGCTGCAAGGGTGCATCCATGAAGTTTTATTGCATTTAGGTAAACGGAAAACAATGTTGGTGATGAGAAGATCATGAGATGCACAAATCTTCAGCAGTAAATGACCATTTCTGTTGCTGTTTCCAACTCCATTCCTCTGTAGGACTCCTCTGGTATTCTGAGCCTACTCTAGCATTAAGCTCACTCAGAATTATAAGCTTGTCCTCTTTTGGCACATTGATAATAAGGATCTCTAGGTCTTCATAAAATTTTTCTTTGACTTCATCAGGATTTGTCATGGTGGGAGCATAGGCTCTCATGATGGTGGCATGGCATTTTCCTGTGAGTGGCAATCGCATTGTCATGAGCCTGTCATTCACTCCTTTTGGCAGGCATACCAGCTTGCTGATTAGATTAGATTAGTTTTGATTGCAAAACCCATGCCAGCTTCAGAACACTCTCCTTCACTGCAGCCACTCCAGAAAAATGCGTATCCAGCTACAACTTCAGTAAGCTGGCCTTCCTTTGCCAACCTTGTTTCACTCAAGGCTGCTATTTAGATGCGATACCTGTTGAGTTCTCTTGCAACAAGAGCAGTTCTTCTTTCAAGTCTATTGCATTTTGTGTTGTCTGTTAGTGTGCACACGTTCCATGTGCCGATGGTGAGTGCAATCATCTTTGCAGATGTTTTTGTACATTTTGTACATTTGTGTGTGTGTGTGTGTGTGTGTGTGTGTGTGTGTGTGTGTTTCGACTGCATAGTGGGATTCCCTGTCTACTGTGGTAATCAGACCAGGTTTGGGTAAGCAGAAAACATTTAGGGCACCTTTTCTAACTGCCTTCCTCATACCAGGAGGTGAGCAGTGCAATCCTTAAAAGGCTGCTCAGACACCCACGGGGCTGCTGAATCCCACTGCTGCTTCCAGTGAGAAATGACCTCATGGCCTGGGCTACTTATGTACAGGGCTGTCACTGCAGCTCCCAGTGAATCCGCACCTGCTGATTCATCCTGTTGCTACAGGACTTTGAGGCATAATAGTAAAATGGTATGGGTCATGTCTTTTGATTCGTGCATAAATTGGTCTTTAGTAAGGCAGAATTGCACAACGTTGTCAGCCTAACTCTCTCCTCCAGAGTCATCATAGTCCAGTGGCAGAAAAGAGTCACGATGGCTGGCAATGGCTCAGGATGCATTGGATGACCTTTGTGTTTTGAGTGTCTAACCAAGCTCTAAGCACTCCACATTGCCTGCTTCATCTGCCTTCATGGCCTTTGGAACAACTTATTCTCATCTGCCTCTTCCACCAGGTGAAGTCTTCACATGCTTGGGGTAGATAGCCCCTAATTCACCAATGAGTTTGAGACCTCTTGGTTACCCTCAGCCTGGTTTGTCCCATCTGCTGATATGGTTTACCAGGGTGTGGCCGCTGCGCATGCTGCAGCTTCTTGGAGCCACAGGTGAGAGGTGGGTGGAATAAGTGGACACCAAAAGTGGAAAGAGCCCTGAAAAGGGCTCAGCAGTCATCACACCAAAGATTCTGGTCCTCCCTGAGCACACCCTTACACCCCTGTCCTCTTCCACATATAGAATTATAAATAATCAAGGGAAGTTACCAGTATAGAACATGAATTGCAAACTTTTATGGACAGTTGGATAGTAGATTGAGCAATATCACCTCATAACACAATGAAAAACAATGGAAGGGAAAACTGGTTTTAAAAAATTTGATGAAATAACTAAGCATATTTTAAAAGAAACCTAGAAGAATAACAGATAAAAGTTTTAGAATATAAATATTTTTCATAATAAAAATCCTTTTCATCATTGATAACAATGGAGCTACTGCATTTAGATCTCTCTCATGCAGGAATGTAAACAGCACTAGGGGCAACAAAAATGGGAAAATATCTGGATTAGAGCAAGTATATACAGTAGAATTTCATGCTGGTGGCAATATAGTTTTAAAAGTCAGTTGACAAGCATTCATTAAATACCTACTTTGTGCCAGGCATTATGCTACGAGTCCGGAGATACAGAGAAGGGAAAAGCACAATCTTTTGCTCTCATGAAGCTCACATTCAAATAGAGGAGACAACATGTAAAAAAAATTGTGTATGTGAGATATATACGCTGTTAGTGGATGGAAAATCTAGAAGGAAACTACCATTAGGAGGAGGACCAGCAAGAAGATGGCTATTTGAATTGTCTCAAAGGAAGAAAGTAGGTAGAAATGAGTAGAGGGAGTATTTGGGATAAGAAAGGCCAATGTAGTTGAATTGCACAGTTAATGGAGGAAGGAGTAATATTTAAGAAGATTAAAAAAGGTGAAAATGGACTGAGTTTTGAAAGACTTTAAATACCAAATAAGACTTTTATTTGAGCTTAAAGATACCTGAGTGCTGTGCAGTAAGGCAGAAAGTTCTCAGTGAATGGCCTTGATTCTTTTTCTGTTAAGTTGGAGGTGAGGTCCTGACTTTTGAGGTAAGGGTGAAAGGGGAATACTGTGAGAGGCTTGAGGAGGGATGCAGAATTTGGAATAGCCATTATGATGTTAAATAGCAAATCATTTAGGGAGATTAAAAAAGGATTTTCTTATTATGATGAAGACCCAGTTGAGAATATGTAACAAATCTGTAGTGAACCCAGTAAGCTCAATTTTGAGATTTTTCTCCATTTTCATTTAGTTGAACGTTGTTAGGCGAGAAGGCATTGAGTGGGTTGGACTAAGCCATGGTCAAGATCTAGAAAGGCATGATTGATTATAGGTTAGAGTGCCAAGGGATTCAAGTGTAGAGGATAATTATGTATTGGTAAACTGATTCATCAAGGCTTTGAAATGTAAAAAAGAAGCAAGTAGCTAGTGGAGGAGTGCCTGGGAAAGAGTTGAAGTGTGGATTAGTTTGAGGCAATGATGAAGAATTGGGTTAAGTTATTGTAGGTTATAAGGCAGATGGAGTGATACAAGATTATCATCAGATAAAGGAGGCTCTTGAGGAATTGATTCTTATGGTATTTAAAAGAAGGGGCGATAAAGGCATGAGAAAAAATCTAGAATCTTATTTCCTTAAAAAAAGGAATTATTATACTCCTTTAAAAAAAAAGGAATCTAGAGAATATAAGCATATACCTCTATCTTTACTTCCTTTTATGGTAAAGGGGCCTGCCATCCCCACCAAAACCAGCTGCCATTAAAAGGCAGATAAATCTGGGCTACCAGTAGCCAAGCTCCTCCTTTGACAGTTTCCTGGTTGGGCTTCCAACATCTTCTTCATAGCTATAGTCCAGTAAAGCAACCTTTTTGGAGATAATTCTTGACACAGTGTTTTGTGCATAGTAAGCTCTTCATAAATTTTTTCATTTTTTTCATTTTCACTTTTTTGGCTTATACATAAATTTTTGGGGGGGTACAGATAATGAGGAGGGGAAGGGAATAACCATCTGTATAGTACTTGCTATGTGTCAGGTACTAAATTAAGTGCTTTGCAAATATCTCACTTAATCCTGCAACAGCTCTGTGAACTGGGTGATATTTTTATCCTATTTTTACAGTTGAGGAAACTGAGGTTAACTGATTTGTCCAGGGTTGCAGAGCTGGTAAGAGAGGTTGGATTTGAACTCAGATCTTCCTGATTCCAGGCTCAGCTCCTTATTCACTGTACCATCTGACTTCCCTCAAGGAAGAAGCACACCAGAGAACAAATGCCACTCTGTATAGGATCACATGTTTAGTTACATAGTTGCCTGAAAGGTATAGAAACTATAAGGCCTCACCATGCTTATTTTTTGTTGACTATAAAGAAGTATTTAATGGAGCAAATATTGTGCTAAAAGATACGTCTCCAGAAAGGTGTCTTCCATGCTTCTGCTAAAATTATGTAAGATTTCTCTGAAGTAATTTTATTCATCATACTTCTGATGGTTAACAGTAAGAGAGGCATTAAACAAATATTTTTATCTCTAAAGATATTTGTCACTGTTATGGAGGAGATCCAAGATAGAATATACATCAAAGAGAATCTTTATATGTTATTGTCTTCAGGTCGATCCTCTTTGTAAATCTCATTGTGCTGTTTCATGGAGGCTCAGAATATTGAAGAACCTACCAAATGAGATCCATAATCCTTCAGGTGTTTGGTTTAACATTGTAACCAGGACGTGTCAAGCAGTTCAACAACGTCTATTGTTCAGACTTTGATAATGCAGTTGACTGAACCCATAAAGCATTTTTATCAGTGTGTGTATGTGTGTGCGTGTGTGTACATATGTATGTATATATGTACATACATATCCACATGTATATGCATGGGTACATGTATCTATATATTTATGTCTCTGTCCATCTGTCTATGATAGGACACTAAAAATGAATGATGAACTAAATAGAACTAGAATTGAATGGATGGAGGAAAGTAGGAAAGTGAACTGAATTGTACATTTTCCCAGAGGTAGTCTTTCAGACCTAGAGTTTTTCCCTGAAACAAAAGATCATCTTAATATTATTAGTTTTTTGGTACAGTTGTATGGCTTCAAATCATGGAATACGCTTGTCTTCTAAGAATTGAAATTAAGTATCATCTAAATGTTAGAGAAAAAGTGCATTATGGATATGAATCAGCTACAACACATACAAATAAGGAATTAAGCTGAATAAACAGAGTAAAAGATACTGTCATAGAAATGTATGACCAGGAAGAAGAAGTGATTAAGTCACATGGTGAGAACAAGAGCAAACCCATGAACAATCTACATATTCACTTGGTATACATGTAATATCAGTATAATTAAAGAAAGACCTCCAAGATACTGAATGGATATTAAGGTAAAGATTTGTGGGAGGATATGGATTGACATTGTACAAAATAAGCAGATATGGATGGGCTGTAATCTGTATAACTGAACAGCATGTTCATTTCAGTGTTGAAGTATGGCACTATTACCTCAGATGCATAATGTTTTAAAAGCTTATCATTTAGGCTTCCCCATCAAAAACCTAGACTTTTCTCAAGACTCTTCCCCTACCCCACACCATTTTCAATCATCCTGACTCTCTTAGAATCATCTTGGACTCCTTTTTTTCCTTCTTTGATTTTCTAATAGGTTTTATGTGGCTTTAATTTTTATTTATATTCTTTATTTATGCCTATATCTTTTATATATATTAACATTCATTTCTGAATGTATCCGTCTCTTTTTCCCTACCCAGACATCTCCTTTTAACAAAGAATAGATAAGAAATAGGAGAAAAAAACCAAGCAAAATAAATGAATACTTCTTCCATGGCTGACATTGTATGTGGTGTTGCATTTCCATATAATCAGTTCTCCATGAGTGCAAAGAAGGAAGGGAGGTGCATTTTCTCATCTTGAGGGGACAAGCTTGTCAGTATAGTTTGTATGATTTTCTTTTTATAAGTTTCAGTGATTCTTTTTGTGTTTACTTCACAGTTATTTCCCACCCACGCCCCAGATTGAAACCTCTGTGACCAAAAAAACCCCAAACAGGCAGAAACATCCAGTGTAGAAACTTTGTCTGACATTATTTATGTTGATGAGCCCTGTCCCTGAGGGGATTTGCAAGGGCCAGTTGGAATGCTCAGTCTTAGATCTGTATGTACCCATGTCTTATAATAAGTACTGTAATTTGTCCTACTAGTTATCACACATCTCTGTTGTAAGGAAGGAGAGCTAGTTTTCTCATCCCCTCTGGGACCTTCTTTGGTTTTTTCCTTTATTCAAAGTTCAGTTTCCTTTTGATAATCTTTTCATTTACACTGTTGTATTTACTGTGTATGTAGTGTTCTCTGTGGACTCCACTTCCCCACTTATATTCAGAGGGTGGTTATCCTATTGAATGACTTTCCCTGGTTCAGGGTATTCCGTGAGTATATAGCTCATGAGCCCCAACTCCTGCGTTCATCTTTAATAGTCAGCCAAGTAAAACACTCAGTTCAAAGCAGAGGTTATTTGTGGAAATGACATGGCTTGAATAGTATTAACAAAAGATTCTTCTCATAAATCTGGATCATATTCTCCCACATATTTGTACAACATTAGTAGGAAGAAGGGGCACACACAGAGCAATGAATAAAGAAGCACATACCTAGGGATGTACTTGGCCAAGACAACTCATACCTCTGGCACTGCAGGTCCCTGATGTCTTTACTCATCCTCACTGTTTTCTCCAAGTATAATGTCTTATCTGAGCTCATTCCGTTCTTTACTTTTGATCAGTTCCCTGGGCTTATCTCTTTTCTGTGTCTCCCTCCACCTTTGCAGCTAGATCTGGGACCTGCTCTCTAACTGACATAGCATTTTTCACTAAGTAGGTTTCTGAACTGCAAGTTTCTATAGCCAGTTGTGGGGAGGGAGGAGAAAGAAATCCATCTCCTGAAGATTCACAAGGTAAAAAGCTGTTTGTTCTCGAGAGCTGGCTCTGTATTGCTAGGAATGACTAACTGCTCAGAGTTAGCTTTTGCTTTTTCAGTGTGTCCAGGGAGTGTATCTGATCCTTCAACCAGTGTCTACTGCCCTGTAATTTCATCAAGTGATTTCAAAACTCCTTCATACCTTCCCCATAAGTAAAGTATAGACACTTCTTTACACTTACCAAAGTCTGGGGGAGCTGGATCTGAGAACCTAATCCTCCCACTGGGATCAGAACCACACAGCTGTTGTTTCCTTCTGTATTTGCTCAGTATACAGCACAGGACCCTTGACTTTTATTTGGACCATTTTAATTTTAGGAAGTTGGATGCTGTTATTTCCTTTCCTGTATTTTCATAACTCTCATTTCTTTTTCCTTTTATCCCCTCTAGTGTTCTCATTTCATTTATTTATTTAAAAAAAAAACACAACTTTTTTTTAGTTCCTTTGTAGATATTTTGGAATTATTTTCTTTTTCTGGGTTTCTGTCTTAAGCACTCCTGTCTCAACAATAGCTTTTTATCATGGTAGGATTCTTTTTGTTTGCTCTTTTTTGCTGCCTACTTCCTGACGTCAGATTTTATATTAGGGCCAAGTCTGCATACTTCTTTGGGGGAGTGTTTGAACTGAGCTTTTGTCATCTTGGATTCTTTTGCAGATTTCTTGAGATATTGAGTGTTATGTTTTCAGCATCTCAGGTACCTGTCAGACTATGGACCTACCGCCTTTCAGTGTTCCCAAAAATTGGTGTGATATAGGACAAAATCTGATTTTCATGCTAATGTGAACCCTGAAAATTCCTGACCTGGGATTAGGTGTGAGCAAGAATAGACTGTGGATAGACCCAGCCCCTTTCAGG
The DNA here is from genome assembly GCF_028372415.1 of Notamacropus eugenii. NCBI lineage: Eukaryota > Metazoa > Chordata > Mammalia > Diprotodontia > Macropodidae > Notamacropus > Notamacropus eugenii. Next base: position 379,649,446 of record NC_092873.1, on the reverse strand, counting down.
TGAGTGTAAGGACAAAAAGGAAAGCAAAACAGATGCTGACCTCAAGGAACTTAGACCAGACAGAGAGAACACAGTTATTTACAAGGATACCTACAAACAGATAACACAGTAGTGCTAAAGGAAAATAAGTGTCTTCTCTCGCTAGGTATAGGGTACTTGAGCTGAGTCTTGAAGGAAATCAGGAATTTCAAGAAGTATAGTGAGAGGAGTGACCATTCCAGACATATAGAAGATGAAACATCCAGATGCTCATTTCTCTTTGCCTGTGTTTATTCCCTTGATTTATTTTCTTTTTCTTCTTTTTCCTTCCTTTTCCTTCTCTTATTACAATAAGCACCAAATTAATAGTGGTGATAATAGACATTTCTGCTTTGCTCTTGGAACTCTTTGGAAGGAGTACAAGAACAGTTTGGAAAAATGCTAGGCACTGTCTTATTTCTCCTTTACACAAATAGCCTTGGTTTTAGATAGATTATACTTAGAATGTTAGGAGAAACTACTTTACTTTCTAATTTTTGTTCTTGTTTTTAACAGAAATGGGTTTTAGATTTTGTCACTCTTTTTGGTGTCTATTGATAACAATTATTTGGATTTTGTCATTTTTGTTTTTGATATATTCTTAGTTTTTCTTATTGGGGGTCAACCTTGTATTGGTGATATAACTTTTTTAATGCTTCATGTTATTTTAAATATGTTATATATTTGCTAAAATATTCTTTTTATGCTTACTGGAATTCAGTTGTAAATCTATGGCATTTAAAGAAGTCTTGATAGTTCATTTATGGCTTATTCAGTTTTTCTGGTATAGGATTATTTAAATAATTATTATTTTAGGTGTCAGTTTTATAGTTCTGTAATAATTCATCCATTTAATGCAGGCTGTAAGTTTTTGGCAAATAATTGAGCAAAATAATTCGACACAGTCTCTTTTATTTTGTTGTATATTCTCCTTTTTTTATATGAACATTTAAGTTTTTGTCTCCCTTTTAAAAATTTAAGTAAAGAGCCCCTTTCTATTTTTGAAATTATTATTTTAATTAAAAATGACTCCTGGTTTTATGAATTAGTTTTTTTCTTTCAATTTTTGTTAATTTCTTAACCTGATTTTTGAATTTTTATTTTTGTGTTTTGCTCGAAGGTTTTAAATTTGTTGCTTTTCTAATTATTTTGCTTGTATTCCAAATTCATTGATCTCGTCTTTCCTTTTTGGGGTGATGTGATGGTAAAGGAATTTGATGATTTTCTCTGCCGCTTAATAGACCCATGTGACCTGCTTTGAGTTTTGGTCCAGCCCACAGCTTGAGTCATATGAAGCCAGTGATGGGAGGAGCTTGCCAAACTAGTGGAGCAGGAAGAGAAAGTGAGAGAGATGAGAAAGAGAGAGCTGGGGTAGAGCAGAGCAACTGCTCCTACTCCCAGAGTGGGAGAGGGAGTGATTTTGCCTAAGGGAGCTTGTTTGTGGGGAAGCTTAGGGATGGCTGTACTCCCTGCATTGATAATATGTATAGGTTTCTTTGTTACTATGATGGATTTGGCTTTCTGGTATCTGAATAAATATTTTGGTTTTGTCTTTGAGGAAGAGAGTTTGTATTTTGTGAATTTACCCTGGAAATACACCTGCATATCCACATTGGCTGCTGTGGGTATCACATTTGGTGTTACAGGAGGCAGGGACAATGATAGCATTTAGTAATATACATTTTCTGGTAAGGACTTCTTTAGCTACTTTCTTTCAGTTTTGGTATGTTATCTTGTAAATTTCTTTACTGAAATTTTTTGTTTCTGTGCTTTGTTCTTTCACCCTTCAATTCTTTATAATTAAGTTTTTGTTATTTTAAAAATTTCTTCAAAGGCCTTTTATTGGATATAATTTTCTCACATCCATAATTATTACTTATTTTTGTCAGAGTGTCTATTAAGTGTCTGTTACATACCTGGCATACCTCCAGTGCTGGAGAGACCAAGAAAAGTCCCTGTCCTCAAGGAGTTCACAATCTAATGAGGAGACACGTGAAAAAATAAATTGAAAATCAGATGTTTGTGGAAGCAGAAAGTTATTAGCTGAGTCATGATGATGTAATGCAGCCAAGGTGGGAAATGAACTGAGGAGGTGTGAGTTTCTGAGTTGATTTCTTCTTGCAGAATGATGAGTTTCTTGAGATGATGACATCTAGGAAGGTTACTAGGTGGGAAATGATGAGGAGAATTCTCTGGTTGCCATTTTTAGGTAGTGGAGGATGTGGGAAAAATTTTCCAGTATTCATTCTCTACCCTCTTTTTGTTTGTGTATTTCATTCCATCTTTTCTTTGTGCCTGCCACCGCCTTTTAAAGAAGGTGGTAAAACAGTTTGCTGGAGTTTTCCTACGTTGTTTGTCTTTGCTTTTGCTTTTCTTATCCTTGATTCCTGAGCATTATTCTTTGGTTCTGTCTTTTTAATTCCTTCTTACTTTAATTCTCTTCTAATGTTTTAATTTGTTTTAATTATGATTTCTCTTTCAACTCTACAGTCCTTTTTGTTTCCTACTATATTCCTGTCAAATTTAATATATTTGGTGATTCGATTTTGTGTTTAGATGAAAGTGAATTTCATAGCATATCTGTCATTCCCCTACCTCTTGCTTCATGTTCGTGTATCTACATTATATTTTGACCCCATTTTGTGAACTAGAGAGTTTCCTCCCCTTCTTCCTTCTTTCCATCTCAATATAGTCCCTCTCTCATTTCTTTCTTCTAAGATCATACAGAAGAGTCCCTCTATTTCCTTCTCCGAAGACCATCAAAATCTAATAAAATCACCTTCACACCTTTTACCTGTCTTAATTAACTTTCCCTGTCAATCTTGAAGACAGTAAGATTCTGAGAGGATATTTAATTTTTCCTTTTCTGTTGCTCATAATGTTTAAATAAATGTGTTGGTTTTTTTTTCAATGTTTCTCTTGTCTACTTTTCATTTCATAATGTCCACTCAGTTCTAGTTTTTCAGGAATGTTTCAGTATCACAGAGCTATGACATGGAGCATAATGTGTGAGGAACAGCAAGTAGGGTAGTGGCGCTAGACTATGGAGTGCATGGAAGATAGTAATGTATGTGTGGGATGGCTCAGGTCCCTACATAAATCAATTACTCAGAGGCCTCTCAAAGTGATGACAGAAAAGTGATTTATTCGATTCTCGAGAAGCGGGGCTCACCTGTAGGAGTAGGAAAGCCGAAGACAAAGAACAGGACAGTGATTTATATAGACCCTAACGCAAGTCCCTCCTCCCTCCACTGACCATTATCCTCATTAGCTGAGAATATGGTCTTACATTCTAGACACGAAATCTAACCAATCCCTTTTGAAATGAAGACATCGAGGAATTATGTAAGTTTTGTCCAATCATTGAGACCCTAATACACTACACAGTTTTATATCCTTATATGGAACTATTCTATTCTAAAAATATTGTAACCTTGAGCCTTTAGGCCTTACCTCACCCCTGGGAGAAAAATTACAATCTGAGGAGTCTTCACTAAGTCTATCCCACTCATGTATAAGAAGTTTATTTTTGAGGACCCATAAGAAAGGAACCAGTTAGTTGTATAAAGTTTTAAATACCCACTCATCATTTAATTTGATTCCAGAAGGTTGAGTTCTCTGTTACCTTTTTCTTGCTGATACTCTGACTCTGTCCTTTGTTCTTAGGTCAACCAGTCTGGTCAGTGCTTTGGCCTTGTCTCCTACTGTTCAATCAGGCTATTTTGTTTTCCTTCCATCTACTCTGAATGAGTTTTCACGTTTTCAAAGGTCCACTTTTTTTCTTACAGAATTTTACTCACTTTTGCCAGATATGTTTTCCCTCAGTATAAGCCTTTGTTTTTTGCTTTTTCAAATAATGTATCTAAGTTCTCCTGTTCTTTATATTGATAGTTGTCAGGTCTAAAGTGATACTGACTGTACTTCTCTAGTACTTGAAATCTTTATTTTTGGCTACTTACAACATTTTTTCTTTGACTTAGAAGCTCTGGGTGTTGGCTCCGATGTTCCTGGGTATTTTTATTTTCAGGAGATGATTGGTGAATTCTTATTTTTTGTTTTGCTGTTCAGGATGTAAGAGATTTGAGTAATATTTATTATTTCTTAATATGCAGTACAAAAGGATTTTTTGGTTATGAATTTCAGATTGTCTAATAATTTTTAGATTTTCTTCATCTTTTTACATGTTCTTTTTTTGGGGATACTATATATCTTAAATTTTCTTTTTTTAATCTTTTTATTTTGTTTCAACATTGTTGTTGTCTCATATTTTTAGTCTGATTTTTAGAGAACTCAGTGCTTGGGTAAAGTCTACCATTGTCTGGTCTAATTAATTCTTGTCATTTTTTTTTATCTAGATTTTTTCCCTGTAAAATTCCATTTTTTAATCTTATTTTAGATACTCTGGTGCACCTTGTGACCAATACATGCTTTTCCCTGAACCTCTACCTTGCACAGCCCTCCCTCTCTCAAAGTCAAGTGCAAGTTATGTCATCATTTATCTGATGGCATGGTCTTCTATGGCAATGAAGGATGAACACAACTTGAATTTGTGGATTTACCCCTTGGACTTCTCTTAGGCTAAGGCATTTCTTCATTTTTTTCTGTTTTCTTCTGTTTACTTACATCTTCTGCCTCCATTTCTGAAATGAGGACTTTTGCTTCACGCTGTGTTTCAAAACACTGGATGTTGTGGGTAGGATCTTCTTGATCTTTAATTTGGTAGCTAAGATTAGGTCCTACATTCTTTGGGAATTGTCTAGTCTTATTTCCTTGTAAGGTTTATATGTAGTCTGCTATAGGATGAGTGAGGTATAATCTCCCATGCTGGACAGTCCTGTCTCTTTTTCCAACTAAAGCCCTCAGTTGTCCCTCTTGGAGCACTGCTGTAAATTGGACTCCTATTGGCAATAGGTCCTCTGTGTTAACTTTTTCTTGTTGGTGTTCTGGCTCTGTCCTTTGTTCTTATGTTTGCCACTCCAGACAGTGCTTTGGTCTTGCCTCCTACTGTTCAGTGAAGCTATTTTATACTTTGCCTTCCACCTACCCTGGCTTGTGACCACTACATGAAATAGCAAGATTCCGGCAGTCTTCTTGTGCATCTTGGACCAAATGCAGGAGTTTATAGCTAACTTATTCATTTCTTTATTTCCTTCCTTCCTTCCTCCCTTCTTCTCTTTTTAATCCTATTTTGATTCATTCTTTAAAAAAAATTTTTTTTGGCAAGTTTTTTTTTTTAATTTTGCACTTACATACAAAATGAGAAAAGAAAAAAAAACATTGCCATGTACGTAGCGGACCATAAGAGAGGATTCAATATTAAAAAATTTTCATTTCAAGAAAACCTATATAATAAATACTGTACATTGTTTTCAAAGTTGCCCAGCTTTTATTTGCTTTCTTTTACTTCATTTATTTCCTCCCCCCAACCCCCTCACCCTGACTACAATTAATCATGGAAATACACACACATGTACACACACACACACACACACACACATATATATATATATATATATATATATATATATATATATATATATATATATACGTATATATGTGTGTGTATGTGTATATGTATGCATACCTACATACACGCATACATAGATATCTATAAGTAGACCTATACACTCTTACTCATTTGTGTAAAGCCATACTACGCTTATTTCTTCCTGAAGGTGGATAGCATCTTCCTTCATAAGTCCCAGTCTTTCCATGTTTTTCTAAATCAGCCAACTCATCATTTCATACGCTACAGCAATATTCCTTTCTGGATTCAAACAGCATATTCCTTCATAGTTCTGATTCGTTCTTAGAACTTTACTGGCATATGTTTGAGTGATTTGAGCTCCTCTTGATCCTAATATACTACTGTATTCCCTCAACTCCTTATAGCCAGTATGATGTCACAGAGCTGCAACATGGAATATTATGCATGAGGAACAGCAAGTAGGGCAATGTGGCCAGACCACAGAGTGTATGGAAGATAGTAATGTATAAGAAGTTTGGGGGGGTGAGGGGGGCAGAGTCAAGATGACAGAGTAGAAGCAGAGACTTGCTCAAGCTCTCCCCCCAAGCCCAGCCCAATACTTGTAAAAAGTGACTCTAAACAAATTCTAGAATGATGGTGTAAAGCAACTCTCCAGCCCAAGACAGCCTGGAAGGTTGACGAGAGGCTTCCATCACGCCCTGCTGGGAACAGAGCACAGTCCAATGTGGGCCACACTAGTCATAGATAAGACCTGAGCAGGCCTCGGGGGACTGAATCTCTGTCACCTGTGGCGGTTTCCAGACTTTACAACCATGAAACGCTGAGAACAAATTGGAAAGTCAGTGGAAAAAAATCTGTTGGATCTGTGTGAGAGTAGAGTGGTCTGGCCCCAGCCCCAGGGCAACGAAAGGGGTGGAGGAGCCTGCTGCAGCCATAGTAGTAGCAGGGGCAGTGGCAAGGGTTGTTTCTGGAGCTCTAGGCTTACAGATTGTGGGAGGATCGAGTTGCTGATAGTACAACCTTCCCCCCTTCCCCATCTCCCCGCTCCCCTCCTTGCCCTAGAAGCAGAGAACTATTTTGACAGAGAGCTCAAAAGTCAAGTAAATGGCTGGGGAAGTGAGAAAAAAAAGCAACAGAAAAAAAATCAGATTATACAATCTTACTTTGGTGATAAGGAAGACCAAAATATACAAACAGAAGAAGACAGCAAAGTTAAAGCTCCTACATCCAGAACTTTCAAGAAGAATATGAATTGATCTCAGGCCATGGAAGAACTCAAAAAGAATTTTGAAAATCAAATAAGAGAAGTAGAGAAAAAATTGGGAAGAGAAATGAGAGTGATGCAAGAAAATCATGAAAAATAGGTCAACTGCTTGCTAAAGGTGGCTGAAAAAATGTTGAAGAAAATAACACCCCCAAAAATTAGACTAACCCAAATGGCAAAAGAAATCCAAAAAGCCAGTGAGGAGAAAAGAAGGTCCAAAAACTCACTGAAGAAAATAATCCCTTAAAGATTAGAATGGAATAGATGGAAGCGAGTGACTTTATGAAAAATCAAGAAATTATAAAACAAAACCAAAGCAATGAAAAAATAGCAAACGTGATATAACTCATTGGAAAAGCAACTGACCTGGAAAATAGATCCAGGAGACACAATTTAAAAATTATTGGACTACCTGAAAGCCATGATAAAAAAAAGAGCCTAGACATCATCTTTCAAGAAATTATCAAGGAAAATTGCCTTGATATTGTAGAACCAGGGGATTAAACAGATATTGAAAGAATCCACTGATTGCTTCCTGAAAGAGGTCCCAAAAGGAAAAAAGCTAAATTCCAGAGCTACTAGGTGAAGGAGAATATACTGCAGACAACCAGAAAGAAACAATTCCAGTATTGTGGAAACACAATCAGGATAACACAAGATCTAGCAGCTTCTACATTAAAGGATTGGAGGTCAAAGGAGCCAAAATTAAAATCAAGAATCACCTGACCTACCCAACAAAACTGAGTGTAATACGTAAGAGGAAAGTGATCATTCAGTGAAATAGAGGACTTTCAAGCATTCTTAGTAACAAGGCCAGATCTGAATAGAAAATTTGACTTTCAAATACAAGAATCAGGAGAAGCATGGAAAGGTAAACAGGAAAGAGAAGTCATAAGTTGTACGGTTTACATTCCTACATGGAAAGATAATATTTGTAACTCTTGAGACTTTCCTCAGTATTAGGGTAGTTGGAGGGATAATATACGTATAGACAGAGGGCACAGGGTAAATTGAATATGAAGGGATAATACCTAAAAAAATAAAATTAAGAGGTGAGAGAAGAATATATTGGAAGAAGGAAAAAGGGAGAAATAGAATGGGGTAAATTCTCTCTCACATAAAAGAGGCAAGAAAAAGCTTTTTCAGTGGAGGGGGAGAGGGAAACAATGAACCTTACTCTCATTGGATTTGGGTTAAGGAGGAAATAACGTGCACTTAATTTGATATGAAAATCTGTCTTACACTACAGGAAAGTGGGAGGTTGGGGAGATGATAGAAGAGAAGGCAAATGAAATGGAAGGGGTAATTAGAAGTAAACACTTTTAAGGAGGCACAGAGTCAAAAGAAAGAATAGAATAAATGGGAGGTAGGATAGGATGGAGGGCAATTTAGTTAGTCTTTTATAGCGTGACTGTTACGGAAGTGTATTTCATAACTACACACGTATAACCTATATTGAATTGATTGCCTTTTCGGTGGGAATGGGTGGGAAGGGAGGAAGGGGGAGAAGTTGGAACTCAAAGTTTTAAAAATGAATGTTAAAAAAAATTTTTTATATGCAGCTGGGAAATAAGACATATAGGCATGGGGTATAGAACTCTATCTTCCCCTGCAAGAAAATAGAAGGGGAAGGAATGAGAAAAGGGAAGGGTGTGATAGAAGGGAGGGCAGATTGGGAGAAGGGGTAATTGGAATGCACAGTGTCTTGGGGTGGGGGGAGAGGAGAGATGGGGAGAAAATTTGTAACTCAAAATCTTGTGGAAGTGAATGTTGAAAATTAACAATAAAGTAAACTTTTTAAATTAAAAATTTAAGAGAGAATGAAAATTCAGAAATGGAAATGGAAACTCAGAGAATGGAAGAAAAGTTTATAGGGAAAGTTATTTCATATGTAATATGCAAGAATGAGTTTATACAAGGAAGATTGTGCCTCACTCTCATCTAAATTGGTCAGAGGATGGAAGAATACACACAATTAAACAGAATTGTACTTCATTCAACAAGGAAATAAAAGGGAAAAGAAAAAAGGGGTAATTGGAGATAGGGTAGATAAGGAGAGATTAAAATTTCTTGCAGAAGGTGAGACTTTAAGGAAGCCAAGAGGTGACGATAAGGAAAAAAAATAGTTTCAGCCAAGGGGAATAATTAGTCAAAATGCTTAGAGTCTGGAGATTGGGTGTCCTATGTAAGGAACAGTGTGTGTGTGTGTGTGTGTGTGTGTGTGTGTGTGTGTGTGTGTGTGTGTGTGTGTGCATGTGTGCGTGCGTTCGTCCTTCGTTGCCAAAGAAGACCATGCTATCAGAGAAATAATGACGTGACTTGCACTTGACTTTGTTGTGAGTGAGGGAGGGCTGTGCAGGTCACCAGCCTCACTTCTCCTCCGGAGCCATCTGAATCCAGTGACCACATATTCATCGGGATGACTGGAGGTGACCCAGGATGAGGCATTTGGGGTTAAGTGACTTGCCCAAGGTCACACAGCTACTGAGTGTCAAGTGTCTGAGGTGAGATTTGAACTCAGGTTCTCCTGACTCCTACACTGGTGCTCTATCTGGTGCACCACCTAGCTGCCCCTGGAGGCTAGTTATATAGACAAGGAATACCTTGTCTATATGACAGGCCAGTTTGATTCTAATGGGGAGTGGGTCAAGCTTTACAGTAACTTGTATACACGGTGATGCAGTCAACCAGAATAATAAAGACATTGCTTAACTGTTGAGAAGCCTATTTGAAATTAGGTAATATAAATTTATTGTACATGCAGTCAGTGGAGTTGTGCTCTCTCCTCGAATATTTAATTATAGGTGAATAGAAGCAGGGCACATTGTGAATCTAACCCAGAGTTTGAATTTGGTGAGCTAGCAGTATTAAAAGAGGATCAAAGTAAGGAGTTCACAGCACAGCTGATAGTAAGTGATTGAACTTGTCAACCATAGGATTAAAATTGTACAGACCAGAACTGTTTTAACTGGCTGTTATGTACTATAATTAGCCAAAGGGATGTATGGAACTAGGATGGATTAAAAAGAAGAAAAGATTAAGGAGTAGTGAGACACAGGGAGAGATAAAAGGTTACAAAGTTATAATCACAGGAATTTCTGAATTACGGATAACAGGTGGAATAATTTTGAGTGATGGCCAGATAAAGGGTATAACTATACATTGATCCCTGTGTATTAATGAGGTGGAATGAAGGTGAAGGTAAAATGGGAGTTTATGGTACAGTAGAAAGAATGCTAACCCTGGAGTCTTAGAAACTGAGTTCAAATTCTTGCTTTGATACTTGCTGCACTTGTGACCTTGGGAAAATCACTTAATTTCTCTATATCTCAGTTTCTGTGTAAAACAAATAAGTTGGAATGTAGATATAATTTATGGTCCATTCACCATTATGTCTGTGATCTAATAAACTTGAATGCCAGGATATTCGAGGGAACAAGGACATGCCAGTAAGCATTTATTAAGTACCTACTATGTGCCAGACAGTGAGGAAAGGCAATATACAACCCTTGCTATCAAGGAGATCACAATCTAAAGGAGACATCATTCCAACAACTATGCACAAACCATATACGGGATACATGAGGAATTATCAGCAAAGGGAAGGCACTAGAATGAAGGTGGAGTGCACCACAAGCTTGATAAGATTTTAGCTGAGACTTGATCAAAGTCAGGAAAGATAGTAGGAGGAAGGAAAGCATCCTAGGCATGGGAGCAATCAGAGAAAATGCCTGGTCAAGGAACAGTGAGGAGACCAGTGTCACTAGACTGAAGAGTATGTGGCAACATGTAAGGTCTGTGAAGACTGGAAAGGTGAGGCTGAGTAGGGTAGGTTATGAAGGGCTTTGATCACCAAAGGATTTTATATTTGATCCTAGAGGTGATAGACAGCCACTGGAGTTCCTTGAGTATTGGGATAACATGATAGGACCAACACTTTAATAGCTGAGTGGAGTATGAACTAGAGAGGGGACAGACTTGTGGCAGATCAGCAAACCAGCAGGCAGTTACAGTAGTATAGGTATGAGATGATGAGGGTATGCACCATGACAGTGACAAAATCAGAGGAAAGAAGGGGGCATATTCAAGAGATGTTGCATACATGAAATTGACAGAGGGCAGGATAAGAGATAATTAGGAATTGAAGATGACATGCATTGTGAACCTGAAGGAGTGGGAAGATGGTGGTATCCTCAATAGTAATAAGGCAGTTAGGAGATGGGAATGGTTTAGGGGTAAAGATAATGAGTTCAGTTTTGGACATGTTGAATTTAAGATGTGTACTGGACATCAAATTTGAGATGTCTGAAAAAGGTGTTGGAAATGCAAGATGGGAGGTCAGTAGAGTGATTTGGAGAGTATAGGTAGATTTGAGAGTCATCAACATCACAGTGATTATTAAGTCCATGGAAGCAGATGAGATTGCTGAGTGAAATAGTATGGAGAAAGTCCAGGACAGAGACTCAGGGGATGCCAACAATGAGTGGACATAACCTGAATGAAGGTGACTGAGAAGGACGTAAAAGGAAAACCAAGTAAGGGTGGTATTTCCAAAAACTTATAGAGAAGAGATTACCAAGGAGATGAGGATAATTGATAGTGTCTCAGGTTGCAGAGAGGTCAAGAAAGATGTGAATTGAGAAAAGACCAGTGAATTTAACAATTTAAAAGATCATACTTTGGAGAGAGCCATTTTGGTTGAATGAGGAGGTTAGAAGTAAGATTGTAGAGTTAATAAGGAAGCAAAAGGATAGAAAGTGGAGGCACCTATTTGTAAATTACCTTCTCATGGACTTTGGCTACTGAGGCCAAAGAGATTTGGGCCAGTAGAAGAGATGGAAGGATCAAGTGAGTTTTTTTGTTTTGTTTTGTTATGTTTTGTTTTTCTAGGATGGGGAAAACTTGCATGTTTGCAGATTATAAGGAAGCACTTCACAGACAAGAAGTGATTGAAAATCACTTCTGAAGTGGTGAAAGAGGGAATAGTTTGTTGGTGAAGGTAATATGGAATGAAGTCAGTTATTCAGCTAAAGTGACTTACTCTGACAAGGAAAAGAACCACTTCAATTTTATGAGATGATCTGAAAGAAGAGATAGTGGCAAAAGGCATCAGAGTGATATAAGATGAGAATGAGGGGTGATGAAAGCTGTTGGAAAATGGCATCCGTTTTTGTTTTTTTTTTTTTCAGTAAAATAAGAGCTGTAAAGAAGGGGGACTATGGGAGGTTTAAGAAGGAATGAAAAAGCTTGGAAGAGCTACTGTGGAGAATGAGATAGTGAATTGATAAGGGAGAGCTGTAAAAGGATTGCCTAGTAATCGTGAGGACCCAGTCGAAGTTGTACAACTTAAATTTGTAGTAGTGGACTCAGTCTAGATGATTGTGTGATTTTCTCCACCTGAGTTTAGCTTCATGTCTGGAATCAAAGGTGGCAAATAGTGGGATTGATCAAGACTGAGACTTGGCAAAGTACAGTTGGCAATAGATTATGTAGTCCAGAGATTCAGGAGAACAATGCAGAGAGTTCAGCGGGTTCACCATTGGGTCAAGATGGGGATAAGAGAAAAAGTGGCTACTTCAAGAGTGATGGGCTGGAGAGAATTGAGGGATTGAGAAATTGGAGGTCATGGTATAGATGAAGGTATAGGTGTTTATGTATGGGTATAGGTGTTTGCTCTGGGAAGTTGAAATACTCAATTATTAATACTCAATTGTGAGGTCAAGATTGAAAATCTTTTGTAGCATCAGGAATGATTTAAAAAGCTGTTATTATATCCCTAACGATTACAATAGATTTACTTTGAGCCGTAGCATTAAAGGAATGGATAATAATTTGTGGATTGAACCCTATGTTATATGATAACCAAGTATAGGTTTTCTTACCCTAGGGGACAGTGAATTTGTTTTTTTTAGTAGTTTGATAATTGTACTTTAGTATAATTGGTTTCCTGTGTAGTCCTATGCATTTTATTTTATGCATTTAAAAGTATTAAAAGGAATTTAATAGACTTGACCAGACTTCCAAAATATCCATGAAACAAAAACATTTATAAGGATCTTTGATCTATTTTTCTCTTGTTTCTTTGCATGATCTGTAGGATGCTTTATCAGGCAAGAGCAAATCATTATTTCCTGAATCTATTATGGTTAATGTCAAGGTAGGTGATACAAAGAGGAGTATGAAACAGTTTCCCTTTTTGGAATTGCTTTATAGTCTAGTTGAATGTCTATCATTGGCCTCACTTTATATACATTTCTGAAAAGTTACCCTATTCATGAAGATTAATGATTCATTTAAGTATTCTGAGTCTTTATGAAAGTCATTAAGGGTCATTTAGAAATTCTAGCAGAAGAATAAAGCTATCTTATTTGAATTCTGAAGCACTGACTTTAACAGTGAGTGGTGAAAAAACAGAGTCCCAGGAGACTTACTGGTATTAACTTTCTTCCTAAATTTACTTACTGTATTACCATTCATTTTCCTTTTGTTTCTGTTATATTTGACTAGAATTAGATGTCATTTCATTATCTTCAAAAACAAATAAAACCATCCACTTATGTAACATTAAAACATCTTTTGGTTTGGTATTATTATTTTAATTAAGTTCAGAGAACAGGGAAAACAAAATGTTTTGAACACTCCTTTTTATAGATCTCTGCCTTTGTTTGCAGGGGTATACTTCCTTCAGAATTAGAAGTTCCTTGGGGTAAAGAACCCTTCCTTCCGTCCTTCCTTCCTGTGTCTACCACCTATCACATAATACTCATTTATTAAATGTTGATTGACATCGGTTTTTAGATTAATAATTTGTTTTCCTTTTCTTTCAGTTGCTAAATGTGGTTGAGAACATATAATCTCTTGGGTACCATAATTTGTATTCTCATAGAATGTTACAAGTCAGGTTTTCAAGAAAGATTTGTCAGTTTTCTATAAAAGTTTCTTGAAAGTAGGCAGAATGTTCTGGCTATGTAGATATTCCTTGTAGATTGAATTTGTTTGGTATTCACTATACCCAGTGCACTAAATAAAATTGGTGCAAAATCTTCATTAAATCATAATTTGCTTAACTCTTAGCACTCAACATACAAATGAAGGCTTGACCTCTAAAAGTATAAACAGATGTACCTATTTTTGATTTTTTTTTTAAATCTTGGAGTAGAAACAATACTTCATTTTTAATAAAGTATTGCATTTGGTAAGATTTAATTGATCCATAGCGTACATTCTTCTGTCTCATAGGATCATAGATTTTTGCTTTTGTTTTTTATTCAGTTTTATTTTTTTCAGTTCTAGATTCTCTCCATTCTCTTCCTCCTTTCCCATTCATTGAGAAGGCAAGAAATAGAAAGCCCAGTACAGATGTGAATCATGTAAAACAAATTTCCTCATTAGCCACGTTGGCGGGGTGGGGCAGGAAAAAACAGGTAAAGAAAGAAAGAAGACAAAAAACATGCTTCACTTGGCACTCTGAGGCCATCAGTTCTGTATCTAGAGGTGGATATCATTTTTCACCATGAGTTCTTTGTAATTGTAGTGGGTCATTGTGTTGATCAGTTACTAAGTCTTTCACAGTTCATTATCTTTACAGTATTTCTGAAACTGTGTAAATTGTTCTCTTGGTTCTGTTCACTTTATTTTGTATCAGTTCTTATGTCTTCCCATGATTTTCTGAAACCATTCCCTTCATCATTTCTTATAGCAGAGTAATATTCCATCATATTCATATATCATATCTTGTGCAGCCATTCCTCCCTTTCCAGTTCTTTGCCATCACAAAAAGAGCTGCTATAAATATTTTTGTACATATGAGATCTTTTCCTTTTTCTTTGCTCTCTTTGTGGGGATTGTAAATTTAGAATTGAAAGAGACATTAGGGATGGTCAAGCCCAATCGCTTTGCTGTCTGCATGAGTAAACTTGAGTCCCAGAAAAGTTGAACCAATGTCACATAAGTTGTGCGGATTTGAGCTCAGGTTCCCTAACTACAAATATATGTCCCGTTCTCCTATATTGCACTTATTTAGGGTTGAATATTTCTGTTAAAAGCTAGTCGGAAAATTTAAAACCATACAACAAAATGATAGTTTTGAAATACTCCCATAGGAATGACTAATTGATAGTGAATTTACTATTTTACTGGGTTGTAATTACCATATATATTTAAAGGTGATCAGTGGGTGATTCACAGACTTACTTCTTATATCACTAAATATAACCTCACTAAACCTCAACTGGGTCCCTATTGTCAAAAAACAATCTTTCTATACCTTCCTTATCAACTTACTATCCCATTTTCCACAATAACTCTTCTAAATCTTTTCATCCTTCCTGAAATCTACCATGGCCCACTCTTTCAGCTGCATATTTTACAGAAAAAAAATTGAAACCATTCATTATGAGCTCTTATCCTCTCTTCATCCTCATTTCATATCATTCAGACGACTTTTGACCTTATCTCCTTTCACCCTGTCGTAATGAGGTGACCCTTCTCCTTGCCAAAGTAAATCTTTTTTCCTGAATTAATGATTCCATTGCATACTATCTCTACCAACAGATTTTCTCTTCTATCATCCCACTCTCTCACTTATCTTTCCCTCTCTAAAATCTTCTTCCCTACTACCTACAAATATGCCCTTCTCCCTTATCTGCAAAAAGCCCTCCTTCCCTGATAACCATCATCTTATAGCTCTTGTGCTCTTTGTGGCCAAACTCTTTGAAAAGAAACTCCTTGAGGGCAAGGACTGTCTTTTGCCTTTTTTTGTATCCCTAGCACTTATACTTAGCACAGTGCCTAGCATGTGAGAAGGGACTTAACAGATGCTTATTGACTGACTAAATATTTGAGTAGGTGTGCAGTACAACACTGTAGAAAGGGAAGAATACGAGTATGGAATACTACAAATGTCAGGCTTTGTCAAGTGTTGATTAGTTTTGCCAGATTCCTCTCCCTCCCCCTTATTTTTCTTTTTTATAAGGGTTGGTTCCCTCAGACAGGAATGAGAGAGATACATTGGATATACACAAAATAGAAGAAAAAGGTTTATCTTGTCTGCCTATACTGACTTTTTAAAAAATGATCATAGTAATAGATTCTGTCCTTTTGTTATGGAGGTCCCAGTCAAGGAATAGCATCCAGATAGTGTTAAGATTAACTTACTGTTGGCATGAGATATTGCTTATATTGTTAGAACCAGTTAGTATGTTGGTTGATTGTGTTAAACTGCTTTTTTTAAAAAAATTCTTTGTTTCAAGGGATGACAGTCACAGTAGGGGAGGCAAGAGGGAGCTGTTTGAAAACAAAGGTTATATAAAAACAAAAGATAACCATTTTTCAATTTTTTAAAAAAGACAAGAAAGCTTTACTTTTAAAAGAGTAACCTTCACACTTTAATTTCAATTTCTTGTTTAAATGATCACTTATAACATTTGATTAAATTCTCTGTCGAAGTAAATACTTGTTTATACAAATAAAAGTAGGAGCTATAAGAAGACCTTTGAAACCAAAGTTCTGGATTATTAAGCTAGTTTATTATCCCCAAATGGATAAGGTATCCATTGGAGGTATAGCTAAAACAACATTTAAAAGACTACCTCTGCTTTTTGCAGATTTGAGTCCTATTTTGGGCTCAGTCAGGAAAGCCATTTATAAAATCTAAATGTAGATAAATTAAATAATAGTTATGAGAACATGTGCTTTCTTGAGTACATAGTTTGAATCAATCTGAGAGGTGGTGTTGCCTATCTCTAGCGGTCACACACCGGAGCCCTAGAGTAGGAGAGATGGATAATTTTAATTCCTCTTGAGCAGTCCTTTAAGTTTATTACTCTTTTGGGGAAATGTTCTTAATTTCAAGCAGAAGCATATTGAAATAAAATAGTAAAACTTATTTATGATCAAATGTGTAAAAACAGATTTCAAAGCCAAATGTGAGTGATTCTGGATTGTCATTGTTACTCTTTCTTACTCCTCTTTCCATCCCCTATAGTTACTAGATTCTGTATTTAGGCCAATAGTTAGTTGGAAGAAGTTTAGCAGTTGAGAATCTGGGTGGGTCAAGTATTGTGTTGATGATTTAGAATAACTGAAATCAGTTGGGCAAATCCTTCCCAAAACATGAACATTAAGCTTTAATATCATGAAAAAGGGCATGGTATGGGGAGACAGGAGATACCTGACTGCCCTTAGATAATTCTTAAAAGTTTTTAACATTTGCCCATATATATTTGTGCATGTGTGTGTTATAAATTCAGTGAGAGAACTATTATTGTTAATTGGGGAGGGAAAAAAAGATCATAGTAACAGTTGTATTTTTTAAGCACAGGTTTATATAGGTAAAAGTTCATTAAAATGTGCTGGCAGTCTTTTAAAAGTATTTTCCTGTCTTTTCTTTCTCTGAAACTTTTCTCTTTTCATCTTTTAGGACTCTTCAAAACTCTACAAGAAAGCAAGTGATGTTACAGTTGTTGAATGCCGGTCTGAAGAAGGCATCCACCTTCATTCACAGGGAGAAAATAATGCTGTGTCAAAGAAGCTTTCTCCACTACACTCTGAAATGACAGATTATGTTAAATCAGCACCATCTACTCTTGTTGGTAGCCGTGATTCTGACTCAAAGGATAGAGCACTACTTAATGGAGCAACAAGTGTAACAGAAAAATTGGCACAGCTTATTGCTACTTGTCCACCTTCCAAGTCTTCCAAGACAAAGCCGAAAAAGCTAGGGGCTGGTATTACAGCAGGATTGGTTAGCAAAGACTTGATCAGGAAGCCAGGCATTGGTCCTATGGCAGGAATTATCCACAAGGACTTGGTTAAGAAACCAACAATTAGCACAGCAGTTGGATTGGTAACTAAAGACCCCGGGAAAAAGCCAATATTTAGTGCTGCAGTAGGATTGGTCAGTAAAGACTCTGGGAAAAAACTGGCCACTGGCACTACAACAGTATTCATAAATAAGGACTTAGGAAAGAAACCAGGAACTATCACTACAGTGGGACTGGTGAGCAGAGATTCAGGGAAGAAATTGGGAATTGGTATCGTCCCAGGTCTCATGAATAAGGAGTCAGGAAAGAAGTTGGGACTGGGTACTGTAGTTGGACTTGTTAATAAAGATTCAGTGAAGAAGTTGGGCCCTGCCATTGGACTGATTGCAAAGGACTGTGGGAAGAAGACTATGACAAATTCAGCAGTGGGATTGATAAATAAGGACCCTGCAAAAAAATTGGTGGCTTGCCCTGTGGCAGGATTGGTCAGCAAAGACATCGTGAACTTAAAAGCTGAAGCCTTGCTTCCTGCTCAAGAACCACTTAAGATTTCTTGCAATACAAATAGTAATAGTCATGAAAGTCAGGAGCTTTCTGAATCCCTGAAAGATAGTGCCACCAGCAGAGCTTTTGAGAAGACTATTATACGGCAGAATAAAGATAGCATATTAGAAAAGTTCTCAATTCGAAAAGAAATCATTAATTTGGACAAAGACATTTTTAATGAAGGAACTTGCATTCAGCAGGACAGTTTCTTATCCAGTGAAAGGGGGACCTATGTTGAAACTACAAAGCATGAGAAGCAGCCTCCAGTATATTGCACTTCACCAGACTTTCAAATGGGAGGTACTTCTGATGCATCTACAGCTAAGTCTCCCTTTAGTGCAATAGGGGAGAGTAATCTCCCTTCCCCTTCACCAGCCATGTCTGTTACACCTTTAAACAGAAGTCCTCCTGGAACTTCCTCCCAGTTGGCTACTAATCCATTACATTTAGGTCCTTCCACAGAACTGATAGAAGGAATTGCTGAATCCATTGGAAAAACCCAGTTCAGTTCTGAAAATTCCCATATGAACCTTAGTCACAGGTCTCTGGTTCATAGCATGAACACTGATTGCAAGGGGAGTGATAAAGAGTTAAATGATTCAAAAGCTACTCACACAGATAACCCAAGAATAGGCTCTTCCATAGGAAAAAAACCAACTCTGGCTTCAGAATCTAGTATTCATGCTACAATTACCCCTTCAGTTGTTAGTTTCACTAGTTTATTTAGCAATAAACCCTTTCTGAAGATTGGTACAGTGAGTACATCAGAGAAACACTGCCAAGTTGCTGAAAACCTGAGCACTAGTTTGCAGTCCAAACCATTAAAAAAAAGAAAAGGAAGGAAACCACGATGGACTAAAGTGGTAGCAAGAAACACATGCCGGCCTCCAAAAGGGCTAGAATTAGAAAGGTCAGAGCTTTTTAAAAATGTTTCATGTAGCTCTTTGTCAAATAGCAATTCCGACCCAGCCAAGTTTATGAAAAACATTGGGCCATCCTCATTTGTGGAACACGACTTCCTTAAATGCCGATTGCCAAAGCTGAGTAAATCCAGCACAGCTCCATCTCTTGCCCTGTTAACTGAAACTGATAAGCAGTCTCATAAGTCCTTTGCCACCCACAAACTTTCCTCCAGTATATGCATGTCTGGTGACCTTTTACCTGACATTTATAAACCTAAAAGAGGAAGACCTAAAACTAAGGAGATGCCCCAACTAGAAGGTCCCCCCAAAAGGACCCTAAAAATCCCAGCCTCTAAAGTCTTCTCATTACAGTCAAAAGAAGAGCAAGAGCCTCCTATTTTGCAGCCAGAAATTGAAATTCCTACCTTCAAGCAAAGCCTATCAGTATCACCTTTCCCCAAAAAAAGGGGAAGGCCAAAAAGACAAATCAGATCACCAGTCAAGATGAAACCACCTGTGCTGTCAGTGGCACCCTTTGTGGCCACTGAAAGTCCAAGCAAACTAGAGTCTGAGAGTGACAAACATAGAAGTAGTAGTGACTTCTTTGAAAGAAAAGAGCAGCTTCAAAGTCCTGATGACAGTCATAAACCAAGTGTCTGTGGTATGAGTGACCTTGAGATGGAACCTGATAAAAAAATTAGCAAGAGAAACAATGGCCAATTAATGAAAACTATTATCCGCAAAATAAATAAGATGAAGACTTTGAAGAGAAAGAAACTCCTGAATCAGATTCTCTCAAGTTCTGTAGAGTCAAGTAACAAAGGGAAAGTGCAATCCAAACTACACAATACAGTGTCAACACTTGCTGCCACTTTTGGCTCCAAACTGGGCCAACAAATAAATGTCAGCAAGAAAGGAACCATTTATATAGGAAAGAGGCGAGGCCGGAAACCCAAAGCTGTGTTGAATGGCATCTTAACTAGTAGCCCAACTGGTCTGGCTGTCCTAGAGAAAACAGCTCATCAAGCAGCTGGGACAGCATTGGGACAAATCCTCCCCCCTCTCTTGCCTTCAGCAGCAAGTAGTTCTGAGGTTCTTCCATCCCCCATCTGTTCTCAGTCTCCTGGGACCAGTGGGGGCCAGAGTCCTGTCAGCAGTGATGCGGGATTTGTTGAGCCCAGTTCAGTGCCATATTTACATATACACTCCAGACAGGGCAGTATGATTCAGACACTTGCTATGAAGAAGGCTTCAAAAGGAAGGAGGCGATTATCTCCTCCCACTTTGTTGCCAAATTCTCCTTCTCACTTGAGTGAACTCACTTCTCTGAAGGAAGCTACTCCTTCTCCAATTAGTGAGTCTCATAGTGATGAGACCATTCCTAGTGATAGTGGGATTGGAACAGATAATAATAGCACATCAGACAGGGCAGAAAAGTTTTGTGGGCAGAAAAAGAGGAGACATTCTTTTGAACATGTTTCTCTCATCCCCCCTGAAACCTCCACAGTCCTAAGCAGTCTCAAAGAGAAACATAAACACAAGTGTAAACGCAGGAGTCATGATTACCTCAGTTATGACAAAATGAAAAGACAAAAGCGAAAACGAAAAAAGAAATATCCCCAGCTACGAAACAGACAGGATCCAGATTTCCTTGCTGAGCTGGAGGAACTAATAAGTCGTTTAAGTGAAATTCGAATCACTCATCGAAGTCATCATTTTATCCCCCGTGATCTCCTACCCACTATTTTTCGAATTAATTTTAACAGTTTCTATACGCACCCCACTTTTCCCTTAGACCCTTTGCACTACATTAGAAAACCTGACTTAAAGAAAAAAAGAGGGAGACCCCCTAAGATGAGGGAAGCAATGGCTGAGATGCCTTTTATGCATAGCCTTAGTTTCCCTCTCTCTAGTACTGGGTTTTACCCCTCTTATGGCATGCCTTATTCTCCCTCTCCACTTGCAGCTGCTCCTATAGGATTAGGATACTATGGAAGGTACCCTCCAACTCTTTATCCACCACCTCCTTCTCCTTCTTTCACCACTCCTTTGCCACCTCCTTCTTACATGCATGCTGGTCATTTGCTTCTCAATCCTGCCAAATACCACAAAAAGAAACATAAGCTGCTTCGTCAGGAGGCCTTTCTTACAACAAGCAGGACACCCCTTCTTTCCATGAGCACCTACCCCAGCGTCCCTCCTGAGATGGCTTATGGTTGGATGGTGGAGCACAAACACCGGCACCGTCACAAACATAGAGAACATCGTTCTTCTGAGCAACCCCAGGTTTCCATGGACACTTTAGCTACTAATAGCTCTTCCAGAACTGTCCTAGAATCTTTGAAGCGCTACCGGTTTGGCAAAGATGCTGTTGGGGAACGATATAAACACAAAGAGAAACATCGTTGTCATATGTCCTGTCCTCATCTGTCCCCATCAAAAACCTTATTAAGCCGAGAGGAGCAGTGGGTCCACCGAGAGCCTTCAGAATCCAGTTCATTGGCATTGGGGTTGCAGACACCTTTACAGATTGACTGTTCAGAAACATCTCCAGGTTTGTCCCTGGGAGGTTTTACACCCAGCTCTGAGCCAGCCAGCAGTGATGAACACACAAACCTTTTCACAAGTGCAATAGGCAGCTGCAGAGTATCAAACTCTACTAATACGAGTGGCCGGAAGAAATTGACTGACAGCCCAGGACTCTTTACTGCACAGGACACTTCACTAAGTCGGCCTCTCAGAAAGGAAACTTTGCCTTCCAACGAAAGGGCACTGCAGACTTTGACAGGTAAGACACTTTTCCCTGTTTATTACCTATCAGAAAAAATGGGTTGTTTCACTCCACAGGTGTTATTTACATAATTACTTAAACTTACTCTTATTATTTTGGGATCTTACTTTTAGTAATGTATTTATACTTGGATATAAGAACTTGAATCTAAATGGTCACACTGCAATATTTTTTGTATCTTTGAGAAGAGAGGCAGTAAACCAGATAAAACTCAAACCATGAAAGAAAGGGAAAATGATTCTTCCTCTTTGTATAATAATACCACATGACTCTTTATTTTTGTTACTGACTATGCAAGATGTTTAATAAATATTCATCTAAAATTTGTAGATTTCTGCCCTTCACTAAAGTACTTGTCCAGTGCCTCATTGTGGTATGGAGCTAACTCTAAATTCTCAAAGGCTATACCAGCAAAACATAAGCACTGTTGGTAAATCATACCAAAATACAAACCCAATGAGGGATCTTATTTTGGTTGTCTGAGGACCAACTGAACTAAACCCAGAGAGTTTCATTATATGGCTGGCCATTAGGTTGTGAATTTTTTCAGCTTCAGCAACTTTTCTAGTAAGCTGTAGAACTTTGAGCTGTTTTATCAGAAAGGGGAGTACTATATTAACAAAACAGAATTGTTGAAATGTTAGTGTGTGTTGTGTTCTTTGAGAAAAATTCATTGTTGGCATTTCATATCCTATTGTAAAAATATAAACAATGAAAAATTAATCAGTAAATCAAAATATCAAATTTCATGAATATTAATTTTCATAAATTAAATATAATTATAGAAAAGACTATTGGACAGTTTCTGAAAAACAGTTTGTGACACTCATCTATGCTCACATGGTGAAAAAAAAGACAAAAAAGAAAGGTACTATTTCCTCAGTAAGCATATTATTTGTGGGAATTAATCTATTCAGTCATAGAATTATTTGACATGTTGTTTTGGTTTTAGTTAAGTCATGTAGTATTTATTAAATGCCTGTGGTGTGCCAGCCAATATGCTAAGCACTGGAGAAACAGAGATAGGCAAAAACAATTCCTGCCTTCAAGGAACTCAGAGTCTAATAGAGGGAGACAACAGCAAATAACTAAGCAAATAAGATGTATATAGGATAAATTGAAGGTAATCTCAGCAGAAGGGCACTAAGTTAAAGAAGGATCAGAAAAGACTTAAAGAAGGTGGTATTTTAGTTGAGCGCTGAAGGTAGCTAGGGGGCAGAGACAAGGAGAAAGAGCAGTCCAAGTATAGGGGACAGCCAGTGAAAATGCACAGAGTCTGGAGATGGAATACCTAATTTGAGGGACATCATGGAAGTCAGTGTTACTGTATCATAAGAAGACTGGAAATAGAAGAAGGGACCAGGTTATGATGGACTTTGAAAGCCAAAAAGAGGATTTTGTATTTTTGTCTTGTAGGGAGCCTCTCAAATTTATTGACTGAGGAAATAACATGATAATTTTTTCAGTGACATCTTTATTCCATTTAGGTACAACCTTCTAGAGATGGATCATAAGTATGGAAATTTTAATCAATCACAGTATTTTAACTTTTATGCCAGTAATCTAGTTTTTACCAATTTATTGATATCTTTTGTTTTTTTATACCAGTCACTTGCTAGTAATACATCTCCTTGTCCTTCCCCTTGAATCTTCCCCTGAAACAATAATACAAAAATGTAAGTAAGACCATGTCTGAGAGCATAAGCAGTATTCCATTCTATTGTCCTTAACTCTACTGAGAGGTCTTCTTCAACCAAGATTGTGGTCATTCAGAAATCTGATGTATTGAGTTAAACATATCTGTAGCTTTTAAATGTTTACAATGAGCTTCTGTTACTGTTCTCTTTGTTTCTGAGGGTGAATATACTTTCACTTTGAAAAACTCCAGAAGTTTGTTTAACTATAATTTTATTCTTCATAAAATTGAAGCAGAAATTTTTATGAAGAATGTATTTGTAATGATTGGGAAGTTTCTTCAAGGAAATGGGTAGAAGTTAATTATTTGGGATAAAAGAGGAAGAAAGCATTTCCTAAATAAATAGAAGCTCTAGAACATGCTTCTCAGAGCCAAGAAACAAATCAGTGAATATCCTATTGGTATTTCTTGCTTTCATATTTTTCATTATACTTAGAAAATAAGAGCTATTCTAGTGGAAAAGAAAAAGTAATCTTGTGTTATATTTGAGAAATAATATAATGAAAAGAAAAACCACGTTCTAACATATAAAATTATGTTTCCTTATCATTGTCAGGACCCATTATTGTAATTATTAGTGGTAATATTTTGGGGTCATGTTGTTTGGTGAGAGCTCACTACATTTAGCTGATTGAACAGTCACTCTTTCTGCCATGCACCATACATATGTTCTCCTTTCCTTCCTTCAGTTCTTTTACCTCTCGCTCTGGGAACTATAATCAAGTAAATATTGCCTTGGATTTTGCAAAGAATACGTAATTCACTTGCCCTATAGCACCCCCTCCAGTCAATGTGTTGTCTCTCTATTAGAATGTAAGCTTCTTGGGGCAGGAAAAGACAGTCTTTTGTCTTTTAAATATCAGAACAGCTGGCAGATTTTTTTTTTTTTGCATGACTTGAATGAATAAAAGCATAAATACTTATCAGACTCGCAGATGACACAAAGTTTGGAGGAATACTTAATATATTGGATAAACAGAATCAGGATTCAAAAATAGTCTTGAGATGTCAGAACACTAGAACATACTGATAAGATTTCATCTTATTAGTCATCACTCTACTCATGACTCCTCAACTTATATATCTAGCATTTGCCAGGCATTGTGCTAGGCAGCATAGATATTAAAATAAAAGTCCCTTCTCTCAAGGAGCTTACTTTCTTTTAGAAGAACCCATACATACACATATATAAATGTGTGAAAAATAAATGCATCATAGTTTTGAGATGGAAAGCATTAGCAGTTAGCATTAGGTATGTGGGGGGCATATTGAGGAAGTGGTCAAGAAAGTCTTTCTGTAGACCAGGTTTCTTAACCTGTTTTGTATCATGGACCCTTTTGGCAGTCTGTCAGAGCCTATGGACTTCTTCTCAGAATATTAATTTTAAACTCATTAAATCCATTAAAATAATTTTCAAAAAACTTTAAAGACCAAGTTTACAGACCTCAGGTTAAAAGTCCCTGCTGTAAAAGGTAGAGCTTGAGCTGAATATCTGAGAAAGTAAGCGATTCTGCAATTGAGAGAGGAAGGAGCATATTCCAGGCACTAGGAGTTAGTTATATGTGTCATGTGAGAAAGATCAAGAAAAGCAATTTATTTGGGCCATAGAGTGCAGGAAGGGGAGATAGACAAAAACAAGACTAGAAAGATAAATTGTTGTCAGGTCATCAGTGGATAGAAACTCAAAACCAAGGAGTTTTCAGAGGCAATAGGAGACACTGATGTTTATTGCATAGGGGAGGTACATGGTTAGAACTGAACTTTAGGAAAATAACTTTGGTAACTGGGTAGAGACAGAGGTGATGCAGGGAGATCACTTAGAAGTCCAGGTGAGAGTTAAATGAAGGCACCTGAACTAAGGTGGTGGCTGTGTAATTTGTGAGCAAGATGTGGAGATGAAAATGAAGGGCTTTGGTAAGTGATTAAATATATGAAGTGGCAGTTGATGCTTAAGATAAGTAGAAAGATATTAAGAGAGAACTAAGCTGCTTTTTATGAATTCAAATTATCTGGCCCTGATATCCCATATTGTTGTCTCAGAAAGAACTGGCAGATGTGCTTTTGTGCCATTGTCGTTGTGTGATATATGTCTTTGTTCTCGAAGAGGACCATGACATCAAGATGATGACATGACTTGCAGTTGACTTTGATTTGAGTGAGGAAGGGCTGTGCAAAGTCACCAACTTCACTTTCTTCTCCTGAGCCATCTGGATCCAGTGGCCTGATATTCATCAGGACACCTGGAGATGGTCCAGGATGCAATGTGGCCCTTTCAGGTTGAGGTCTTATCACATCCTCACTTAGAGTGAGATACACCCATTCAATGAATAGACTTCTTTCAGTTACTGAAGGGATGGCCCCCTTTAATTTAAAAAAAAAAAAATCAAACTGGAGGGAAAGACCCTCAGAGTTCCTGGGTAAAAGAGAAACAATTACTATTTAAGTTATTACATCCACTCTGTGCTAGGTGGGTGGGGACTTGTCCAGTCTATGAGCTTCATATGTAGCCAGTAAACCCAAACAAAAAAAGGCAGCTTTTGGCTATGGAGTTTACCTTCCCCTCTTTAGAACACCAGAGGAGAGGACAGGAGGGGAAGGGAGGGGAAGGGAAGAGAGGAGGGAAGGAGCTGCTAGTCACTTACAGGCTGTGCTTGTCTTTCCTTCTCACTGATATTTGAAAGATTATAGAAAACAGGAGAGGTGACAAAAGAGAAAGGGCAAATGTTATCCCAATTTCAAAAAAGATAAGAGAACAAACTTCAAAATATAGCATTCTCCATTTGACTTAAATTCTTGAGAAAATTGTAGAATAGATAATTAAAGAGATGACTGGTAAACATCTAGATAGGGAAATACAGTGTGTCTTCATTGAGAGCAGGGCATTCTAGATTAACCTCATTTCCTTTTTTGACAAATTACTAAGCTTTTAGATTACTAAAATGCTGTGGACATAATTTACCCATATTTAGCAAAGCTCTTGATAAAGTATCTTACACTGTTTTTGTGGAGAATATGAAGAGATAAATTGTACTCAAAGACTAGCTGTTAATGGGTTAGTGGCAAGAGGTCTAAATTGAAGTACTCTGGGGATTTTTGTTGGGCCCTATTTGTTTGAATGCTTTTTATTAGGGACTTGGGTAAAGATACAGATGTAGTCATCAGATTTGCTCATGACACAAAGTTGGGAGAAATACTAGCGGTGGCTAACACAGCCAGAATCCAAAAAGTTCTTGACAAGCTAGAACATTGGGATGAATCTAATAAGATGAAATCCATAGGAATAAAATGTAAAATATTGCACTTAGATACAAATAAAAGTTCAAAAGTATAAGATAGAGAAGACATACTTAGATAGTACTTTTGAAGATATGGGTGTTTTAGAGCACTGCAATCTAAATATGTGAGTATTGTGACTGAGCAACCAAAAAAAGCTAATGTAGTCATGGACTGCATTAAAAGGCATATAGCTTTTGGGACCAGGGAAGTGATAGTCTGTACTTTGCTTTTGTCAGATCTCATCTGTAGAATTATGTTCTATTCTGAACACTGTGGTTTAACAAGTAGTGTTGATAAGCTGTATAATGTCCAGAGGAAGCCGACCAGAGTGGTGAAGGTTCTTGAAATCATGACAAATAAAGATCAGTCGTAGTAACTGAAATGATCAGCCCAGAGGTGGAAAACCTGCATCTTTGAGACCACATGTGACCCTGGTCCTCAAGTATGGCCCTCTGACTGAACCCAAACTTCACAGAACAAATTCCCCTAAAACTTGAAGTCATTTAAAAGGCCACACTCAAGGCCACAGGTTCTCCACCCTTGGATTAGTCTGAAGAACAGGAGACTAAGAGGGGACATGATAGTGGTCTTCAAGTATATGAAAGTCTGTCTTGAAGAGGAGGGATTAGACTTGTTCTGTTTGGCTCTAGAGGGTGGTAGAAACTGCAAAGAAGTCAGTTAAATATTAAGAAAAACCTCCTGTCAGTAAGAGCTGATCAAAAGTAGAATGGGATGTCTAAAGAGATGATGGGTTCCATTTCATGGGAGGTTTTCAAGCAACCTTGAAGAGAGAAAAGGTTTGGAAAAGCAACCCTGGGCATCTGTGATCAAGAATCAACTGAATTATTCTGTCTCTTTCTATTTCCTTCATGTTGTTATAGTTACTTATTATTACTGGCTATTCAGCCTGTGCATATCTTCTATATACATATATATAAGTTTACATGATGTCTTTCCCATTAGAATATGAGCTCCATGAAGGTTCCTTGTTGTCTTTTTTTGTATCCCCAGCGTTCAGCATAGGGTCTGACACGTTATTATGACACTTAGTAAATTATTGATTGACTCACTGGCTGCTCATTAGTGTAATTATAGGTATATCATGTCAAAATGTATGAATTTATGTGAACCGTATTTTATCAGCAATTACAAATAAAGGCAGAAAAAGTTCATTTGCAATTTTATTGGGAACAAATGGATTTGTCCTAAATAGAATATCATAGTAAGGTTTGGCAAATTTTGTGCATATTCTGGTGGTAGCAAGAATGAGTGAGCACAAAACAAGGTTTCAGTAGCTCTTTCTAGTAGCCTGGAGCAATTCTGTTTAATTTAGATGTCTCCGGCTTCCCATTTTACAGATTGGAAAACAGGATGCCTATCTTTTGGGCATTTTTGGTATGAAATGAAGGCTCTAGAGTAGAGGTTCCCAAACTTATTTGGCCTACCATCCTCTTTTAAAAAAAAAGGTTTAACTCAGTATGTCCCCTCTCCCTGGGAAATCTATTTTCTTTAATCCTTTAACAGTTTTTTTTTTTGAAATTTGCGTCATTTCAAAAAATAAAAATTTTTTAAAATGAAATATCTTACATTTAATAATTTATTGTAAATTTGTGGGTTTTTTCCTACATTGGAATTTTGATGATGCAGTGTTGCATCATGTAACCACACAGTATTTTATTGTAAACAAGTCATTACACACACATATTCCTGCCAGTGCATGCCAGACTTCTTGACAATATATGGCACTCTCACCTGCCACACGCACTTGTTAATTAAGACCTATTGGCGAACTTGACCACTGATTGGTTATAACTTGCATTTTGTGTGTTTATTTGGAAAATAATGTAATCACTATGATTTTAATTCTGTTACACGACAAATGAAACATGTATGAATGATTTTTCAAAATTTTCTTATTTTCTCTTCTTATACTTCCACTGCCCCTTTATTTTTATTCAGTGACCCCCCCTCTCCCCCCCACCAAGTTGCACCTGAAGCTGCTACCACCTCACCCCCCAGGTCGTTCCAGTGCCTCCCGGGGGGGCAGTATTACCCACTTTGGACACCTCTGTGGATGAAATCACTTGAATGTTAATATTATATGGAGTGGTGGTGTTTTTTAAAATTTCATGCCAACAACAAAAATCCAAATCCTTCAAATGAATTCATAACACAAAAGTCATATGAAACTGTCTAATTTTATCCAAGCGTAATGAGCAACTAGAGTGTCTATGTTATTTAAGTTATTTCTGTTTCATAAACTTATATAAAGCACTTGGCAAACCTTAAAGTGCCATATAAATCCCAGCTATTATCATCATTATTGCCACTGTCGTTATCATTACCGCATATCCAATACGGTGGAAATGAATTTCTGACCAGCATTGTAAGGTGTTCATCTCTTCTTTACAACAATATCAACTTCTGGTAGCAAATAAAAACCTTGCAAACCAGGTTTTTAAATGATCTGTTGAAATAAGAAATAAGAACCCATTTCTACTAATACTAGAATAAGCAAAGACTGAGTTATTGACTGCAGCTAGTTTCTTTCATAAAATATTGTTTTGTGCATTTAGTGCTGAACGTAATTTTTTATCTGTCAGAAATGAAATTAGGATTGAATTTTCAAGTTTTATGTGAAGAGAGTTTGTTCACTGGAAAAACATAGTGGTATTGCTGAAGAAAAATGTATTCCTTTTCTCTGTTTTTATGCTGCAGAAAAGTAATTGAACAATCTGAACTGATAAAGAGTACCTTATCTTCTAGGACTGCATAAGACACACAAAAATTGTAGTCATGGGTTATGTTTATATGTACCTAGAAGAGTAGTAGAAAATTGATTCTGGTGATGAGTGCAGTTCTGGAAATTTCCAAAGGAATTCCATTATATAGTGAATGGCCCTACTTGAGCTTTATGCGAAAGAACCTAATTAAAGAAAGAGCAGAGACAGTATAAAAACCACCAGCCAAAAACTCTGAATCATTCTGTCTTGTAGTGCATATAAGTGATGAGTCAGATGAAATGTATCACTTTCAATAAGTATCTTTCCTACAATTAGAAAGAGCTGTTTTTATTATGGAATTTGCTTGTATCCCAGCATTCAACTCATTCACAAGAAACTTGCAGGTTCACATACAGCTGTGAAATTAGCAAGGGTTCCAAAACTAAAACCTAGAAACAAGAATCATGGTAAAAGTTTTCTTTAAAACAAGCAGAACATTTTATTGCTGTCTTTTGCTTTATATCATCTTCATTTCTGAAACTTTCCCTTTCCTTATGACTTCCCTTGTACCAAAAAAAACAAAACCCAAACAAACCCAAAAACCATTTCAGCAATACAACATTTGTACTTAATGGTACCTTACCTCTTGCAGTGAAAAGAAAGAAGTACATTTTTTTCACTTCTTGTCCGGAGCCAAGCTTGGTCATTATAATTACCTAGTGTTGAGCTTTCATTTTTTTATTTTTTCCTTTTACATTGTTGTCATTGTACACTACATTGTAGTCATACTGCTTTCTTGGTTCTACTTACTTCATTGCATTATTTTCATTTTAGTTTTCTCATGTTTCTTTGAATTCCTTGTAATTGTCATTTCTTATGGTCCAGTAATATTACATTGTATTCTCGTGCTATAAGTTGTTTAGCTACTCCCTTAATTGATGGACACTACTTTGTTTTCAGCTGTTCACTTCCACAAAAGTTGTGCTTTGAATATTTTGTTATATATGTGGACCTTTCTTTCTGTCATTTTATGTCGAGGAATAGAATCTCTGAGTCAAAGGATATGGCTTTGAATCTTGCCTTGGACACTAACTGTGTGAACACAGCAAGTCACTTAACCTCTTTCTGTTTCATTTCCTCATCTGTAAGATGGAGGTAATGAGATCACCTACTTCCCATGGTTTTGAAGTTAAAATGAGATATAAATCCCTTTGTTAAACCTGAAAGCACTATATAAATGCTATTTTTTCACATAATTTTAAATTGTTTTCCAGAGTTGAAACAATTTACAATCCAGAATAGAAATTTCTAAAGAGAGTGACCATTTACATTTGTTGTTGTTTTTTTTTAATCATCATAATTGTGTTGTAAGGCATCATGCCATAGTAGATAAAGAACTGGATTCACAATCAGGAAAATATGGGTTCAATTCCTGCCTCCCAGGACTTAAAATATTCTCGTTTTGTGACCCAGGGCAAATAGCTTCTTCACCAAGACTGTAAGTTGCTGAATAGGTACTGATCTGCTCTCATGTAGGGGGAGTTTTCTCACTGAGAATTCTTTATAGCAATGCAATCACAGGTCTATCGCCAACCCCCACAATCTTCAAAATATCAAGACAAATTCATTCTTTGTGTATTCCAAGATGTCTTTTGAATTTACATGCATGGAAAAATATAAAAACTAATGAAGGCTTAGTGTTCCTTTCTTAAGAGAAGTTTTATAAATCTTAATAATATGAACCAATTGAAGCTGAGTCCATTTAAAGAAGAAGGGCTCTTTGTTTTTAAACAATATATTTACATATTCTGTATATATTTCACTTTGTAGTATTCTTCCTAATGAACCATGTGGACCTTTTTTCCTACACTTCCCTAAAGAATATTTGCAATATTATAAATAGAAGATTATATGTTTAAGCTATTCTCTCTTTGGGTTAGGCTTTGATGCTAAATTCTTAATACATTTTAACTGAATCATGTTACTAAAGTTACAAAAGTGTGGGGAAAAAAATCATATTAAAGACGGTTTTAAAAGACTTTTTATCCATCCAGCAGTTGTTTTCTGTTTTGAGTATTTGGTCCAAAGAAAATTAAGTCATTTTCTCCCCCAGATTCCTCAGGATAATGTGAGTAGGTTAGGTTTTTATTCATAATTTTTTCTTTGTGGTACTGTCTGTTATAATGTTGAACAGTTATCAGTTGGGAATTCTCTTCATTTATGCTAGTAACAGTGTTTTTCTTTCAGTTATATTATCTGGGACACAGATGCTGTGTTTCAGGTTCCTAGTGTAGTAAGGATTTCTCAAACCAAATCAGTCATCTTCAAGACTTATTTTTTGGTGTCTACCTGTATTTAAGATAAATATTTCTGACGATTTCCCCCTATTTTAGCTTATTTCATCAGCTTTTCTATATACACATTTCGACTTATGGTTTTAATAAAAAGGGCCCTCCTTATTTTCTAACTTGAATCAAATCTACCACCTAGGTTCCTTTACTTTCCCCTAGTTTTTCAGTTATTCGTAGAGTCCTTCTTGACTTTTTGACAGCTATCTTCTTATCTATCGTCAGCCTTTCTCCTTAGTGGCTGTTGACTTTCCTTTTATTGATGACCTTTCGTTTTTGACTGTATTATCCAAGTAAAATACTAATCATTTCACTTTTTGATAAAATCTCATTTTACTTGGGTATTACCTTTTGTGTTTCTTTACTGAGTTGAATTCAGTTTGTCTCAGGAACTTGGAATGAGTCTGTTCCTGGTATGTTTACATTATTATTAATTGGAGAATCCCCACCTATATCCTACATTTATATCTGAGGACAGGCCATAATCCTATCCTTTACTACTTTAAAATAAGTAGTTAATTAAGGACCACTGTGTGATTTTGAATTGTACTTATGCCCTGTGAATATTTTTGGAGGAAATGTTTGGATTTTTCAGCTATATCTTTTTTGGATTGGGAAATTTTCCTTCCTTTTGAGCAGTGAACAATAGTTACTCAGAACAGCAGTATCTCCAGCTTATGCGTATATCCAGGCAGATATGGATCAACATTTGTTAGTACATTCCCTTATTAGTGATCAAGATAACAAGCAGCAAAGCACCTACTTTCTTGAGGAAACAAGACACTAGAGGAGCCTGTCAGAGTACAGCTTTATCTTTTGACATAGAAATCTACATGACTCTTTGCTAAGGAGCTGAACAGAAAGAAGGCCAAAAATTTTCCTGGCATCCCAGCTCCTGGGTATATCTGACCTTATTGCTCTAACTCAGGATATAACCCTCATTATGGAGAACCTGTGGCAAAGATGCAGCGTTGGAAGATTCCCAATGAGAACTTACTGGCCTTTCAGGTGATGAGGAAGAGCCTAACATTTCAGGTACCTACCTTGTAATACTTTGTATTCTTTTCTTTTTATTCATTTTTGCATTTAGGAACTGAAGTTGATATTGATGAGGGGACAAATGAGCTGACTTTTCAAGTTGGCATCTCAATCCTTAGAGACCAGTTGCCTGGTTTGTTTTATCACTGAGTACCTACCCAACCTTGAATTGACACTTATTTAATTTGGTGGTATGATAAGCAGTTGTTGATTTTTCAGCACATAAAGCCAGCCTTGCTATGTTCCAACGCAGTCCAAAAATGTCTAAACTTGACATTAATCATAGTATTACCAACAAAATATATATTCAATATAAATTTAATTCAGTACCTACAGTACATCTTATGTTTCTTTCTGATGTACGTACATAGAATTTGATTTTGACCAATATTGGAATGGACATACCTTGTCCTGTCTAGAAATATCTTCCACATCTACCATCTTTGGTCACCTACCTCCATGGTGAAACTTGAAAAACAGTTATATGTTTTTGGCAGTGTTAACAGGACTAGATTTCTAGATTTAATCAAACTTGTCTGGTTTCCCAGATTTCGTTACTTTTCAGCATTTGCCAACTAAGGTAAAAATGCATTAAAGTACTTTGTTCTTGAACAGCTTGCTCATTGTGTTTCCAGTTTTACACTAATCACTTCACTTGCTAGTTTTAAGTTTAGAGAAGTATCTCTTTGTTTGATTTTCATCATCAAATAATATTTATGAAGCCCCCTTGTCGTCTTAGAGCTGTGCTAGGAGCTTAGAATTGGTATTTGTCAAGCCTTGGAGATCTGTGACTAAGAGGCACAGTTTGATTTTCTTTAAATACAGAATGTTGTAAGTATTGTTCACCAATGTCCAGATTTGTGAGGATTGGAACAAACCTTTTAAAAGAAGAAAAAGAGACCCTTCTGAAATTAAAAATTTTTTTTCCCCAGTCACTTACTAAGCACCAAGAGTAGACTGTTGGCTTCTGTTGCTTTCAAGAAATGATAAAGGGTTCAGAAATGAAGTGAGCTAAGACATGTCTTTCTTAATTGTTTCAATTTTGGGGAGCCACTGTATAATACAGCTAAATAACAACCTCCAAGAATCTGTGTTTTCCTTCTTCCCTGTCCCCTCCCCCATTCTAACTCCCACTGCCTATTCAGAAGCTCCACATTACCACCAAAAAAAGGAACTTTGAAGAAAGAGACTATATCAGGGGTGGGGGAACCTCCAGCCTCGGGGTCACATGTAGTTCTCCTACATCCTCAAGTGTGGACTGAATCCAAACTTCCCAGAACAAATGACCTTGATAAAAGAATTTGCTATGTAAAACTTGAACTCAGTCAAAAGGCCTTACCCAAGGACCTAGAAGGCCACAAGTTTCCCATTCTAGACTATACCTTCTTACCCTGAGGTGAGGCACGGTGATTTTTAGGATATCCTGATGATCAAAGATACAGTTGAAGCCTTGATTTAGGCTAGTGTGAAGATGCCTAAAGTATTTATAGGAATTTAGGAAATGATTCCCAGGTAGTCGAGGAACTGAAGATGAAGCTCAAGAGTGAGTGGCACTAATGCCACCTGAAATGTAGTAGCTACAAGACCTAAGGAAGTTTCTTGAGGATGGGGACCATATTTTAAACCAGCACAGTACTGGGTAAATAATAGGTATTCAACAAATCTTTGTTGGTTGATTGACTGGTTGTAAGGAAAGTCTTAAATGAAATTTTCTTTAAGCTGGTCTTCCCCAGGTCATTCATTTCTGTCTTTTATAATTAGCTGTACGTCACTAATTATGATGGCATGAACCAAGAGGTTACCTCAAGATTTTATTGTTTATTTGCTTATGTATATGGGCTGGCCTTGCATATGTGTATCTGTCCCATAAATAATTTTTTTTCCGTAAACACATAAAATTCTAGCTTCATTAACTTCTAGGTTTTAATTTTAGCTATGATGGATGAAGTGGGAATACCTCTAATCTCAGATTGTTGTCTATAAGCATTGTGGTATTTAGTTCTTCAGCAAAAATCTTACCTGATGAAAACTGCTATAAATCCTCAGAGAAAGAACTGATGGTGTCTGAATACAGATTGAAACACACTTTTTCTACTTTCTTTATTTTCCTTGAGGTTTTCTTTTTTTGTCTGTGTTTTCTTTCACAACATGACAAATATGGAAATATATTTGCATGACTGTACATATTTAACCTATATCAAATTGTTTGTCTTCTCAATGAGGGGGATGAAGAGGGAGGAAGGGAAATAATTTGAAACTCAAGTTTTAAAAACGAATGTTAAAAATTGTTTTTACATGTAATTAGGGGAAAATAAAATACTGAACAAAAAAATCTTATCTGATAATAAAAACATTCCAGGTATATTTGTTTCAGCTTTTTAAAATGTCCCCTTTTTGTTATAATAGTATATCCAGGACTGAACAGAACACGATTTTGGTTCTTGAATTGATCTGCTAGTATCGCTATGTTTTTGTAAGAAGAAGTAACATCAGTTTCCTGAATCTGAGACAGATAGGTGGCACAATGAACAGAATGCTGGACTTGGGGAGTCTGGAAGATCTGATTTTAATCCAGTCTCAGATACTTACTAGCTCTGGGAGTCTCAGTAAGTCACTTAACCCCTGTCTGCTTCATTTTCTTGAACTTTTAAAATAGAGGTAATAGTACCTACCTCACAGGGTTGTTGTGAGGATCAAAGAGTTAATATTTGTGAATTGTGTAGCACAGTGCCTGGAACATAGTAAGCACATAATAAATGCTTCTTTCCCTTCCTCTCTCTCCTATCTTCTTGTGTTCCCCACCCTCCCTCCCAAAAAAGTTTCTCTTAGGTACTTTGAATTGAAGGAAACATTCAGCCTCCTGTCCTACATGAATCATGCCCCACTTTGCCTACTAACAGTACAACCCCTGGTTTGAGTTAAATCATAGTTCATGATCTACTAACTTCTCAGAGAAAAACACTGGGAATATAATTGTTTTTATCTCTTATTTCTCATCAAGTTGTTGTTTAAGGAATTCTTGAGGGAATAGCTACAGTTAAGAGATTATACCTGACAGTTTCAGTGTCTCACAATTTGTTTTCCATAGTACTGGTTTGTAGTTTGTTTTTTGAGTTTAGGGTGAATTTTATTATAGGAGGTTTTATTCTGTTTATTAAACTTAAATCAGTGAAATTTTTCAGAGTGCTGCTATTTTGTAAGCTATTATTAAGTAGATTTAATAGAGTATACGATGACTTATGATGTATTCACCTTGATTTCCCAGCTGATTTTTTAATTACAGAAAAAAAATCAGAATTTTTTTTCCCTGGAAAATGAATGTTTCTGAAAAACTTTTCTCTTAAATAAGAGACAGATTATATGTTATGGGGCATTTAGGTAGAAGAGCAGACAGATGACATTTAGACTTGATGTCTTGAAAATTTTCTTAACAATTAGAATTGTTCAAAAGTGGGGTGAGCTGCATCAGCACATCATGGGTTCTCCCACATTAGAGTTCTTACTTCAAGAAGAGACTAACCACTTGTTGAGTTTGTTCTGGTGGAGCTTTTCTGGTTTGGGTTAGATTAGATCACTGCTGTGATTTAAGCATAGCAGTACTCAAATCTCTTTTGTTTGAGGGAATCTTTCTTTGCCTTCTTAGTCTTTTCTGTATATGTAACAGTCTCTGAGTATACTTTTTAAAGAGAGATTCATTTAAAGAATACTATTGGCATAATGTAGAGGTAGCATGGCATAGTGATGAGTGCATAGGACAAGACAAAAAGACCCGTGTATAGATTCCTCTCTGATACTGACTATTCATCCCTGAAAAAGCCACTTAATCTCTGCCTGCCTCAGAACTAAGACATAGTCTATGTTGATGAAAATCATAAGTTCTAGTAATATATATTAAGTTAATTGTAAATTGCTTCCAGAATATAAAGGTTGAAAACATGCAGAAGGTGAAAATGTTCATGGGTACAGGATCCCCTTGCATGAGCTAAGAACTTGGTAATTCCTGGTATAGAACTTGAGTCAAGTATGTTAAATTTGAACCTGCTTCTCCCACATCACATTATTCCATCTCCACTTTAATTTTAAATTTTACCTACATGGGGTTAGCATGAACCATTGGAGGAGCTAACATCTTTGAGATTACGACTGGTCATCTTATAAATGAAGCTATTTCATTTGTTTATCCATTTTAGTAATTCTAAGAAGCTAAGCCATCATAGTTCTATGCATTCTATTTCCCAGAAACATCTTTCCCTCTGTTTACTTAAGGCAGTTAGTTGCCAGTAAAGATTGCTACTGACAGTAACTGTTATTCTGCTAGTAAAATCCGGTGTTATTATTCTTCTCTACCTGCTATATTTATGGCTGTTCCCAAGTAATGCTTTTAAAATGAAGGGAAATAGCAACAACTAAAGGGTGTTAACCATTCTAAATCATTCTTCTGCAAGACATTGCATTGCCATTGTCTTTTATATTTAAGTAAATATAAACTCCCTTATGATCTTTCTTTTCTGGTCTCTAGGCTCCCAGCCAGCCCTAGACAAGCCCTCCCAACGGCCCTCAGAGAGCACAAACTGCAGCCCTACCCGAAAGAGGTCTTCATCAGAGAGCACTTCTTCAACAGGCAAGTAATACTTATTTTCTCAGACTTTTATGGTGACTTCTTATCTCAGTGGTATTGACATCATTTATTCATTTCTGTCAATGCCTAACTTGAGTGAATGACAGATGCAAGAGTATGGAAATATATGTAGAAACCAAAGAGCAATCCTTTCCTTCCATCCTTGATTAAGTATAATTAGGAATACTGTGACTTTAAAAGGGTTTAGAGATTTGGATTGAGTCCAGAGAAAAACATCCAAAGTAAATAGATTAGAAAGTAGGCAAGCAGCAAAAATGGAGGTTTAAAAATATATAGCCTGTGATCAAAAAGAAAAAACTTCTGCAGAGAGACTTAATATTTACATTTAAGCATAACGCAGTTTTTCAGTAAAGGATAGTATAATACTATTTACTCCTACTGGCGATTAAGTAGGAAAATTAGTTTCAAATGACAGCAAGAGAGATTTAGAAAAATGAAGAGCTCAGTACTACAGATTTATTAAATAGTATATAAAGCTACTGCATGAAGTGTTAGAGTTCTATGAAAAACTCACATTGTTACTAAAAATTAGGATTCTTTTTTGATTTAGTAAGTTATTGACAAGAAGTGACTAGTTGTAATGTGTTTTGGTTTTTTTAAAGTAATTTTGATTTCATTGTGATAACAGTCCCGTAACTACTGTAATCTCCCAAAATCTGTATTCAGGATATAAGTATATAGGAATCTTGCAAATGCAGGAATCTTTACATGAACATTCATAAAAATCATCCAGACTGTGAATAGCTACAACCCTTGAAAAGACGTGTCTTAGATTATATAAAGTGTAACAAGATTATTTGGATAGTATAATTATGTAGCTACTTCCTATCTTGATGGCTTGTCCAGTCAGGCATTTTGCCACAGCATGTCTGTTTTCCTTTTTTATTTTGGATTATGTCTCTTTTAGAGCCTGTCACTGTTGTGGACTTGGCTCTCTTGATTTGACTTTTTTCTTTTCTACTTTTCTGTGCTCCTCTCAGAGTTTGTTCCTATTTCAGTCCCATATGGGTTCATGAATGTCTGCTCTTCTCATTCTCACATGTCCATCTCTGCTTTGTAATCAGTTACCTAACTTCTGCATTGGTGCTATTTGCTTTTGCTAAATAGTATCTAATATATGCATCGGATCATCAGTTTATGTTCCTATTACATCTGAAACTTCACCAGTACAATATGTCGGAGGTATAGACAAGCTCAGCTGCTGAGTCTTATGTGTCCCATAGTACTTTGCTTTTTCAGTACTTTGGGATTTTTAGCCTCAGCAAAACTAAACGAATCCTTTGGTGGATACCTGGAAGAGTTATTCTTCACAGTATTCCACAACACAGATGAGGTGTTGTTAAAAGAGAGATCTATTAGAATAAAACATTGTCACTGCAGTGCATCAAAAAAGTAAAAATCCACAAAGCTCTTTATCACAAGACCTTGTAAGTAGTGACTGGAGGTAACATTAGCCAAAATTCCAAATTTCAGCTATCTCATCCTCTATTAATATTTTTTAACACTTGAAATGCTGGTTGAACATTCTTACTTTCATCTGTCTGATTCTGGGTGTTGATGTATTTTGGTTGTAATTTGATAATCTGTAAGAAGCATTGACTTGATGATAAAGCTATGTGTTTTTCAGTACATAGAAAAGCAGTCAAACTTCTTGAATTGGCAACATAGTTGTATATCATCATGCGAGTGACCAGCAAAACTATTTGTCAGAAATGGAATTGAATCATTGATTTATCTGCTTTTTACTTGGTGTCTGTGCCTCAATCTGTAATCTCAGTTGATATGCTGTACTAAATATTCCCATTTCTAATCTCAGCAGAGGTGCTTTACCAAATAAGACTGCCTATTGAATATTGGAAGGGAAAAGAATGTAATTCTCATCCTTGCAAAGACATTCTTTCTCCACTGTGATTATTACTGCCAGTTATTTAATGTAGTTTCACATTGATTATTATAGAAGCCTAATTGGTGTAGTGGATAAAGTGCTAGACTTGGAGTCAGAAAGACATGAGTTAATATCATCTCTCAGAAACTTATTAACTGTGTGACCCCGAGCTGATTCCTTTGTCTACCTCAGTTTCCTCATTTATAAAAATGGAAATAATAGTAACACATACTTCATAGGGTTGTTGCAAGGATTCAATGGGAATATGCTTAAAGCTTTGCAAACCGTTTAAAACTGTTATATAAATATTAGCTGTTATTATTATACCATGGCTTTCAAGAAAGCCCTCCCTTGAAGGAGCTCATTTTAAAATACATTCATATATCTCATTTATACTTAGAACCTCCCTTTGTGGTG
Source organism: Notamacropus eugenii (assembly GCF_028372415.1). NCBI lineage: Eukaryota > Metazoa > Chordata > Mammalia > Diprotodontia > Macropodidae > Notamacropus > Notamacropus eugenii. The sequence continues at coordinate 379,609,652 of NC_092873.1, read as the reverse complement.
GATAGCAAGGATCATAACTCCCATTTTACAGATAAGAAATTGAGACATCAAGAAAATGTATTGCAGTGAATATAGTACAATTGAAAACCCATTCTTTTCTTTGATAATCAGGACCTCTCTTCAACAAGTTACCCTGCTTACTTAACATTCTCATGTTCATTTAAAAATCTAGAGAAAATAATTTTCATTATCTGTTACTAGGGAGCTTGGAAATCTTATAAAGACAACAAAATGAATTTGGGAAAACAGCTCAGATAGATCCAATTGGGGAGCACTTAGCAGTTTGCCTACTGTTGCCTTTGTGGATGGACTATGTTATCAAAATACTCTGTCATAAAAAACTGCTTTATTACTACAGGCTCTTGGTATGCAAGACAATGGCTGCAGTTATCAGTGCAGTTTCAAAAGTAGGGCACAAGTTCAAGGGCAGTCTATCAGACATCTTGTCCAAAAAAAAAAAAATGTGTTACAGAGCTAAATTATTATGTGGTAGTACAGCTGTTTACATATCTCAGTTTACTAAACAGATGGCAAATCCCAAAGATGTTCCATTTCCTTTGACTATACCTTAAGGACTGGGATATGGTTCATGATCAGTTATTTGTCCTTGAAATTACATTGGACATCAAAAAAGATCCTGCTGATTTTCCCTATTGTTAAACAGTAAACGAGTCTAGCAAGCCAAACAAGATACCTCTTATTTGTTAAGATATTAATTCTTTTCAAAGGCATTTAGGTTTTTGTCAAGCCTCTAGGATTTGGTAATAGGAAGAGAGAAGAAATGGAAATTCTGAATTCTTCATTAAAAAGTTGATTGTTGTCAGAAGTCACTTGCTTGCATTTGTAGATTTTAGGAATATCTCTTCGTATATGCTCATTTTTTATCTCTAAAAGATGTAATTTGACCCAAGAGAGTCTAAAGTTGGTGCCCAAATTCATGTCAACTTGTCTTTGTCAGAAGTCTACATCTCCACAGTGGGATTTCATGGAATCTCTACTCACATAGTTGGCAAATGTAGTTACTCTAATTTAGCATAAGGTCCTCATGTTAGCTAATTAAAAAGCAATGACTAAGTTCCCACTGGCCTCTGGAGCACTGAACCCCAGGTCTTATGATAAGGAATTGCAAATAGAATTCACAGTCTGTACTATTGAAGAAATTACAGTTGAGTCGAAATGATGTGTTCAGTGGATAAAAATGTCAGTTGGTGAAAGTAGTGTAATATAAATTGAATACTTAAATACTAAATAGAATATAGGAATAATTTGTCAGAACCTGTTTCCCAGAAGATGTGCACTTTGAGTTTTGGAAGAAATGATGGGCATCCTAAGTGGAGGACAACTAGATAATTGAGCAGCTAGATGGATAGCATGTTGGGCTCGGAGTCAGAAAGACCTGAGTTTAAATGCTCCTTCACACACCTATTGACTGTGTGACGTTAAGCAAGTCACTTAACCTCTCTTAGCCTCAATTTCCTTATCTGTAAAATGGGAATTATAATTGTACCTGCCTCATAGGGTTGTGAAGATCAAATGAGATAAATTATAAAGCTCCATGCAAATCTTAAAGTACTATATAAATGCTAGCTTTTTTAATTGATTAGATTAGTTTGGAGAGGTCTGGGGAACACTTGATGGAAGGCCTCAGACAGAGTTTAACTTTCATGTGTTAGACTCCTTTTATATCTTGAGCAGAAGATGATGTGATTTTTTTAAAATGTTATTTAAGGATGTTTATTTTGGCATGTTTGTTTGGGATTTGACTTAAATAGGAAGAGACTAAAGATGTGGAGACTAACGAGATTATTAATATGGATGAGAAATTATTAAAGTTCAGATTTGGGTTGGTAGCTATGGACATGGAGAAGGGATAATGCATGAGAGATTACAGAGGAAGGATAAACAGGATCTATACCTGATTGCATGTGGAGGGCAATAGAAAAGGAAGTTAAAAATAACTCCAAGGTTACATGCATTTCTAGAAAAGTAGGAAATAATGGTGTAGACATACAGAGTGGTAGAAATGGATAATAATTCTGGGGAAAGAACTGGGGAAAATTAAGTTCCTTTTTAACATGCTGTTACAGATCTTGAGAAGAAAGAGGAGCTCTGTGCTAGACATGAAGATTTGGGAAATACCAATTTCTGTGTTTTTACTTATTCTTTTCATTTTCTCAGAGAAAGCAAGATAATAGTTCAAGAAATAAATTTAACCGTGTCTCTGGAGAACAGAGAATGTTAACAGCCAGTGAAAGAATAACCAAATAGTTGAAAAAGTAGGTGAAGAACAAGAGCACAGAGCTTTGGCATGGTGGTTGTACAAAGAGATAGAGTTGGACCTGAAGTAATTAGTTTGAAAAATAGTTGAATGATCCCTGAAAAGAAAAGATCACTAGGTAATTTAGTCATTGAACTAACTAGGCCTTCCAGAGGTCACTAAAGTTTTCTTCCTTATTCAAATATGTACTACCTCTAAACAAGGCTAGAAAGATAGTTATTTTTCCTAATCTTAATCATCCAGGAAAAGAAATTTCATAATTTCTCTTGTCCTCCAGTTATCCTTTCTTCATTACTAATTTTACTTCACCTCTGACAAATTCTGATGGACAGAATTCTGGGTTGTCATTTAAGAATCTTCAGCTCTTCATTTTCATTTTTTTACTTTTATTTCATGTGTGATAGTGGTAGAGTCATTTAGCCTCTGCACCTGAGTATCTGGATCAGTAAACTAGAATATACTTCTTTCTTACTCTACTGAATAAAAATTGGATTTGTTTTCATAATTCACATATCACTGTGATATCACTCCTCAGACATCAGTACTAGAGAAATTCAGACTAGTAATTTTGTTTATATTGTTACCTCTGAACATTTATCTGATTCAGGGAAAGTTGACAGTTTGTGATAGGTAAATACATGGGATCAATTTTTTTGATTTCATTATTAAGGAATAATATAACTGTGTTATCTCTTTTTCCCACCATACCATTTTAAAATAATTGGCTGTTTTTGTTTTTGCCTGTGTGTTATTCCTTATCTCTTTCAGTGATTGGAATCCCTACCCGAGGTACACGATTAGGAACACCTGTGGATGACTCTGTGGATAGTCTGCTACAGCGAATGGCACAACATGAAAGCCAAGGGACCTTAGAGAAAAATATTGATGCTGTCATTGCCACAGTCTCCATCCCACCTTCCTCAAGCCCAGGCCATACCCACAGCAGGGAACGAAGTCTGGGGAAATCAGACAGCCTTCTAGTCCCCACATCACCTAGTGACTCCTGCAGTAACGCTACCATCTCACTCCTCTCTGAGAGGTTGCCAAGCAGCTGTTCCCCCCATCATCTCAAGAGGAGTGTGGTAGAAGCCATGCAACGCCAAGCCCGGAAAATGTGCAATTATGACAAAATCTTGGCCACCAAGAAAAACCTGGACCATGTCAATAAAATTTTAAAAGCCAAAAAGCTTCAAAGACAGGCAAGGACAGGTAATAATTTCGTGAAGCGCAGACCAGGCCGACCTCGGAAATATCCCCTCCAGGCTGTAGTATCAATGCAGGCATTCCAGGCTGCCCAGTTTGCCAGGCCAGAATTAGATGAAGGGGAAGAAGGTGGAGCACTGCATCTTGGTCCTGATACAGTTACAGATGTCATTGAAGCTGTTGTTCAGAGTGTGAACCTGAACCCAGAGCTTAGGAAAGGATGGAAAAGGAAAAGTTGGCTTCTGGAAGAAGAGGCAAGAAAAAGACAGAAGATACTTCCAGAGGAAGAACAGGAAAATAATAAAAGGTAATCTGTTTGTTTTGAAGGGGAGAAACTTCTATTTTACTTTATCTGCACAGTGCAGTTATCCAGGTAATTTCTTGACCTTCAGCTTTACTTTGAGTTGTGTAAGTTATTCTTCTATATTGTATATTTCATTTGGTATTTGTTACTTTTTATAGAATCATAAAATTTTAAGACTAAAGAGACTTTAAAGAACATTTAGTCCAACTATCCCTTATGGAAGGTCAGAGAAAGAAAATGTATTTGAAGTCATATAGCTAGTTGATAGTAGGCTTGGGGCTAGAATCCAAATCTTCTGACTTCTTCTCCACTACTCTTTCCACTATACCACATTGCTTTTTTTTCCTCATTGTGCTTATACCTTGTTTTAAGTAGAATCGCATTGCTTTTTAGCTTTTAAAAGCCCAGTGTGGTATATTTATTTACTTAGTAGGTTAATTAATATCCCTTGCCATGCTCTTGGGTCTCAGGATCTATAGACTATATAGTCACTAATGCCATAAAATCCACTTATTCCCTTTTTCCTTCCCCTCTCCTGCTCCCACCCCTCACTCTCCAAAATAAAAATATATTACATTATTTTGACAGATGCCCTATCTTTGAGGGGTCAACCTTGATTGTCAGTGCTTAAAGCAGAGTAGAAAAAGGGAGTCTGGAGAAAAGTGAAGCAAATTGATAATTTCTACGCTAGGGTTAAGCTGTATCCTCCTTTAGGAACTTGTAGATACTTTTCTAGTCCTAAAGTGAGTAAATCTAGATTGAATCTCAGACTTGTGTATTCTAAGTGTACTCCACAGACTCTACAATTTTATATTTTCTGGTTGGTTATAGATTTCAACTGAAGGATCATGAATAAAAAGAATTGTCCAAATTGTTTTTCAAATACACCAGCTAGTGCATCATTAGGAAGGCATACATTCAGAAAAAGGACATTTTGCTGAAGGTTATAGAAGAAAATAAGAGGTCTTTCTGTCAGCTGTAATAATTCAACTATTCTTTCACTGACTGCACCTCTATCCCTTCTCCAGAGGTTGGAGGCAAGGAAATGATTAAAGTGATTATTGCAATACTTGAGGCAAGATATGAAGAGGGACTGAACTAAAATGGTGGTGATGTGAATGAATAGATGGGAAATGTATATAAGAGATGTGGAGGGAAAATTGACAATATTTGACAATTGACTTGATGTGGAAGTTGAGTGGAAGTAAGAATGAAATATAATTTGGGGATGTTTGAACCTAGGTAATTAAGAAGATGTTAGTGCCTACAGCAAAAGTAAGCAAGTTTGGAAGAGAAGGAGTTTTATGGAGAGAAAATGAGGCTCCTTTTGGACATACTGAGTTTGAGAAGCAGATAGGAGAGTGACTTTTATTGAAGGGACTCTGTGTACTCAACCTAGTGTGAAAACAGTAGTAATATCATGATAACCACTTTCAGATATTTGAGAGGGGCCTTCCCCCAGCCTAAGTGAGTACCTGCAAAGACCTTAGCCTAAAAGTCCCAAGGTCTCCCAGTGCATCCTGGATCAGCTCGAGTCATCCTGATGAATATCTGGTCACTGGATTCAGATGGCTCTGGAGGAGAAGTGAGGCTGGTGACCTGCACAGCCCTCCCTCACCAAAAACAAAGTCAAGTGCAAGTCATGTCATCATTTCTCTGAAGGACAAACACAATATGGAAGATAGAGTGGACTTGTTTTGCTTGTACACAAAGGATAAAACTTGAAGAAGTGTGTAGACATTTCAGTGTGCTGGATCTCATCTTCATTTAAGATAAAACTTAGAATAAGAACTATCACAAAATAGGATTAGCTACATCATTAGTTAGCAAATGAGTTCCCCTTCACCAGAGGTCTTCAAGATTTGTAGAGAGAATTCTGTTTCAGCTGTAGGTGCTCTCTAAAGTCCCTCCTAACCCTTAAATTTTATGAAAGTATTCCCTGTAAGAAACAAACATAAAATCTTACACTGAGGGAGGGTAGCAGGAGCAGGCAACTGGAGGCTAGAGCTGGAAGAGACCTCAGAGCCTATCTGGTTTAACCCCTTCATTTTACAGGTAAAGAAACTGAGGCTCAAGGAGTTTTTGTGATTTGCCCAAGATCACGTAGGTAAGGTTCTTGTTGGAGATAAGCAGGAAATAAGTTGGATATATAGCTTGAGGATAAGATTATAGACAGCCTTGAAAGACAAGTGAAGGAATTTAGACTTGGTGCAGTAGACAGTAGGGAGCCATTGTAAGTTCTCTACCAGAAAAATGACATTATAAAAGCAGTATTTAAGGGAAATTAGTCTGGCAGTCATCCATGATATAAATTAGAAAGAAAGGAAAGTCTAGAATTCAGGAGGCATTAAATAATGAAGGCCTGAATTAGGTGACTAGACAGCTGTTCATCTGAAAAAGTTCCAGGGGCTTTAGTGGACTGCAGTTCCAGTAGGAGTCAGCAATGTGATGGCAACCCAAAAAGCGAATTCAATTGTAGATTGCATTGAGAGATTTTTGGTGTTGTTTTAGGACTAGGAAGTGAGAAGCTTATTGCACTCTCCCCTGGCCAGATGTCTTTTTCAGTACTGTTCATTTTGGGCATCAGTCACATTTTAAGAAGGGCATGGATAACTGGAGGACATTCAGAGGACGAGAACAGGATAGTTAGCAGCCTTAAGATCAAGCCTCACAAGAATCACTTTGAAAGAACTGGGAATATTTAGCCTAGAGAAGAAATAATCTGGCAGGGACCTGTGGTAGTTTTGTTGAAATATTTCAAAAGCTATCAAACAGTAGAGGAAACAGACACATTCTGCTTACCCCTAGAGGGCAGAACTAGAATTAGTGGGTAGAAGTTGTAAAAGTACTATGCTTGATGAAGGGAAAAACTTTTTAACAGTCGCTACTACTCGTAAGTTTAGTGTGTTGCCACTAGAGGTTCCTTCTTATGGAAAGTTTTTAGATAAATGGTGGATAATCACTTGCCAGGTATATGGTAAAGGGTAATTCTCAGGTTGGAGTCGATATAGATGATGACCAGCAAATATTTATTACTTCCTACCTACAAATAACCACATGAGGTCTTTTAGAGAACAGAAAATTTGTAATGTTACTAATGGAGATAAGAGAGTTGAGAGGTGAGGTGCAGTTTTGGGGGAAATAGGATTATTTCCATGTTTAATATGTTTAGTTTGAAACAGAAGAACAGATCAAAACAAGTCTGAAAGCCAGCCACTGGGTGTTAGTTTTTGAAATTGTCCCACAATTCTTCTTTTCCTGCATTGTCTTAAGTAAGGCCTTGAAAACAGTTTTCTTTTTACATGTTGCTGTCAGTTTTACTACTCTCCTATGGTGTTAAGTGCCTATTCTCTCTCCCAGTTTTCAGAAAACTTTCGAATTCTGCAATCATGGACTGAGTTTCCATGTCACATTGAATGACTAGTTAGATGCACTTTTGGATCATCTTCCAAGATGTCACTGAATTTGGTTTTAATTCTTAGCTGTCTTTTCCCTTATATCCATCATTTTTCTTCATACCATTATTGGGAAAATGTCAGAACTACTCCCAGAAACACCATTTATCAACTTCAAAGATTAACCTTATCTGTCCCCAAATAACATCTGCTGCCTCTTTCATGAATCATTCACTTGTTAGTCCCTTTTCATAGAGCATAAAACAAACCTTGGGGTTAGAAAGGTGACTTTTATACAAAAATATATTTCTTCTATAGCTATCTTGTTGGCAGCAGTTCCTACCTTAAATTGCTATTATTATTATTATCATAATCATTGAAATTGTTCTTTGTGATGGCATGCTGCTTTATTTTCATTTATTATTATTCACAAAAGTCCTGAGTGCTAAGTCTATGTTAACATTCTTTTATAAACTAGGAACCAAGGAAAGAAAAATTAATAATTACCCCAGTTTTTAGCCTGTAATGAAGATTAGTAGAGCTACATCTTTTTGGAACTTAGGTTTCAGCAAACAGTGAGACTATTCACCAGAAAATGGCCCTATGTAACATTTCTGTTATTGATCACTACTCCTCTTTGCTACCTGATAAACTGTTACTCCCATACCATTGATTATTTGAGAATAGCAGGGCCAGGAGGCATTACCTCCACAAAACCAGCTAGGTCAATTTCTTTAATAACAATTGTTACACCACTACTATTCTTTTCTTTCCTCATCCATATCCCCACCTCCGTAAGTGCAAGTTACCTCACAGGCCATTCAATAAATGCCACTCAGCAATAGTCCATATCTAGAAAATTCTTTTAAAAAATTTCAAACTAGTGGAAATTCCAAGATCAGCCAAAAAATATAGCCCAAGAAATGTTGACTAGGAATGATGGGTAGTAATTCAGTGTTCTTAGAAACCTATTTGTAACCAAAGAAGGATATCACCTTTTCCTCCCTCAAACTAATTAATATGTATGATCCATGAAAGTTGCATTAGTCATACTAAACTATACTCATCAAAGATGTGATGTTTAAAGGGTTGTAAAAAAATTCTCTTTTTCATTTCTTGTTTCTTCTTAGTCAGGGAAGTCTTTCCAGGAAAAAAAAAGTTTAGATTTAAGATGGTCTTGGGTGGAAAGACAGATTAGAAGTTTGCTACGAGATTAAATAAACAAAAAGGCTTAGAGTTGGAGTTATATATCAATCAAATGGACTCTTGGACCCAAACTGTTACTACAGAAAAAATGTAACAGTTGAATTTGAATGCAAATGGATGGAATTTTTAAAAAATACATATCTTACTTTAATAGAGAATAGTTTCTTATTAAGAGATTGTTTAAACTTAAATTCCCAGCTTTCCTGAGACAACTATTGAATCTCCTAGTCCTCCAGAAGCCCCACCAAAACCACCTGAACCTGAGAATACCCTGCAGCCTCTGCCTTCTCTTATTCCACGGGAAAAGAAAGCTCCTCGCCCCCCAAAGAAGAAATATCAGAAAGCAGGGCTCTATTCTGATGTATACAAAACTACAGAGTAAGTAATAGCACTTATCAATATTCTACTCACTGTCTTAATTTCCTTATGAAATCTTATTATTGCCTGGAACATGGTAAGATCTTAAATTCTTGGTGATTGATTACTTCTGTCCACACTGAGCTGCTGTCTTTTCATAGGTAGGTATTAAATATCCATTGTACTTCCATGACACTGAATAGAGGTTTAAACATATTTCCTTTCCCAAAGTTCTTAGATTACAATCTAATAACATTTATGTAGTTGGGCAATTCTTTCCATATAAAAAATGATGCTATTGTCAATTGCTGTTTGGAGTGTGAAATAAAAAGAGAAATATTTCATTGTTACTACTTTCCACACTATATAATATCAGAATTTTTAATTGATTTATGACTTCGTATGCTTTGATCAGAAAAGGCTAGTTTGGTTTGGTTTTTCTAAGCCTAGAAAATGGGAATTTACCAAGTTATTTTTGGAGCGGGAGGAGGTTCTGGTTGGGAGAGAGGAAAGAGAATCCTTTGGTGGCATGTATTTTTTTAAGTTGTCTTAACTTCTGGAATTTTCTTACTTGGTAGTAAAGAGTGGAATAGTGCAAAATAAACCTCTAACTGGGGTCAAAATGCCCTCTATTTTTATCTAAATAAAAGTATTTTATCTAAATAAAATGTATATAGTTACATCTATTTAAAGATGTAACTGCTATTGAAAAGTAACTTCTTTGACTCTGAAACTGTGTTAAAACTTAATTTTAGTAGTAATAGAATTCTTTCTACATAACAGGAGTAGTAGGAACTTTCAAGTTTTTCGTAAAGAATCCTTGTATCATTACTTTACTGTCTATGTATGTGCTTGGGGGCTCACAAACTAGTACAACCCTTTTGTGGACTGATTAGTTTCTGGGAATTTTTTGGTTGTGTTTTCTGAAATTATTTTCAGATGTTTTCTATGTTAAAGTTGTAAAGTCTAATCTAGTTGATTCGATTGCTCTCATAGAGCCAAAACACTGTCACATTTAGAGAAAGAAGGGGTTTTAATAAGCTTTCTGAAAGTCAACCTTTCTAACTGAGTAAAATGTTATTTCTGTGAGAATCTTCACCAGAAGATATTCTGCAAGGTAATTAATTAGGACCATTTTCAGGTCCAAACAAATTAGGTAATAACCCCTGAAGTTCTCTATTTAGAGAAAATGTGGATGTGTAGAGGGAAAATCTCTTTGATGTTGACAATTAATGTAGATTCTTTTCCAGATACTACATTTCCATGTGAAAGATGGAGAGGCACTAACAGGAAGAATGTGGAAAACTACCTCACTTGTTTTCTTTGTCCCTTACCAAAGGTTTGACATTGATAGTGAGTGCCAGCATGATCTACTGAAGATTGTTACTCTAGATCATCCTGCTTCTCAGAAGTTGCAGAAGGAGTGTCTTGGAAGTTCATCCTCATAATTAAGCTCATAGTTGAGTTGAATTCAGTGTCAAACTGAAACAGAAGTGGGGGCCACTAAACCATAAGGATCCCTGTCACCACATACTAGCTTAGAAAATCACTTATTAACATCTTTTTTTGTGTCTTTATTTTATTAAATGTTTCCCAATTACATTTTGGGAACCACATTACATTTGAACCACATTCTCTACCTGCACTCCATGTGTTTCACACCTGGTTGCACTGATAATCCAAGGAGAGTGAAACACCAAGGGAGATTTCAGACCAGAATTCCTACTTCTCAGAGATCTTGAAGAGCAGACTAAGTTCCTATCCATATCTTTTCCACATAGATGCCAGAATGATTTTCCTAAAGCTCAAGTATGATCAGATCACTCCCCCGCTTAATAAACTCCAATGGCTACTTATTATCTCTGAGGTCAAATACAAACTCCGCTTTGGCATTTAAAGTCATTCACACTAGCTCCAGCTACTCTTTCCATGAATTCTATGATCCTACTAAACTGTCCTTCTTGTTATACTTCATGTAATACACTTCATCTCCCATTTCCTTGCCTTTGTGCAGGCTATTCCTGTTCATGTCTTGAATGTACTTTCTTCTCATCTTTGATCTTAGAATCCCTAGTTTTTTTTCAGAATCACCACCTTCTATATGAGTCCTTTCCTAACCCAGCTGCTTTCTCCTTCAGTAGTGTCAGCCAAGTTCCCAAAAACTCATGATGGAAAATGCTTTCCACATCCAGAAAAAGACCTATGGCGTCTGAAGGCAGATCAGAGCATACTATTTTCACTTTTTTTGTTTTTTTCTTTCTTGTGGTTTTTCCCTTTTGTTCTGATTCTTCTGTCATGACATGACTAATGTGGAAATATGTTTAACATGATTGTGCATGTATAGCCCAAGTCAGATTGCTTGCTGTCTTGAGGGAGAAAAAAATTTGGAACTCAAAATTTTATAAAAGTGAATATTGAAAACTAAATTTTTTTTTTAGAAAAATGAAAAAAAAGGATCTTTTCATTTTTGTGCCTTGCACCTAGTAAGTACCTAATAATTCCTTGTTGATTAAATGATTGAGTTTAGTTAATGTGGATACTAGTTAGATTCAAAGAGATTCACTTATTCATTCAACAAATATTTATTAAGTACTTGGCACTTCAAAGGCATTGTATCAGGTGCTGGAGGGAGATATAAATGACACAGCCACTGCCTTAAAGAAACTTACTATCTAGTAGGTGAGACTTGTACATAACTATAATACATAATTTGTACTGCCTAATACACTTATTATAATAATTTCTATTAGTAACATCCAAAATGGCTTAATGGAGAAGCTGGCATTTAAAGTAGGATTTGAAAAATAGGTAGTTTTTTCAGTAAGCAAAAGTAAAGCTAAGCATATTCCAAGAATATGGAACAATATGAATGAAGGCATGAAGGTAGTAAAGCATGTATTGTTGCATGAAAGGAGAGGTAGCGTGGTACAGTGGAAAGCGCATAGTATTTGTAGTCAGAGAATTTGGGTTCAATTCTTGATTGATAATTACTCTCTAGGTCAGGACTTTAGACAAGTTATTTTACTTGTCTGGGCTCATAATGTGCCTTCTGGCTCAAAGTCTGTTCTTTAATAATCTAGTCTGACTAAACTAGATAATATTTGGGTCACATACAGTGCTATTGAATGGGATAGAAATTATGCATCCTTTTTTTCTTATTATTGAGATTAAAATATATTAAAGAAAAACCCCCAAAGTACACATTTTTTTCTTGAATCTGACTCATAAGTGACTTAGAAAAATGAGCAAGGTACCTAAATACATTTTGGGCAGTAGTGTCAATGAGAATAGAATAACACAATTCTGATGCTAGTCTTTGACTTTTCATGTTTTCCAGAAGAATATTATTGTGACCATTTTTTAGCATGACCTCTACAGTGTATTTAGTGGTAGTTTCTCATAACCAGTTTGAGGGGGTAGAGGAAGGGTTATTTTGGGGTTTTTTTCATAACTTCTTGCTAAAAGTCTTTTATTAAGGCCTTGTGTTACTACAGGTGTTGAACTTAAGGAAACAAATATATCTTTGTTATAAAGGGAGACAGTAAAGAGGTTCTCTCTTGCTCTCTTCTTTTCCCTTTTTCCCTTCACTTTCCCCTCTTTCTTGATTTCCTCTCTCCTCCCTCCCCTCTCTCCCTTTCCTCTCTAAAAGAAGATGGGTTGGGGAAAACTAGGCTATGAAGGGCTTTGAACACCAAATTGGATTTTGTATTTAATTGTGGAGGTGATAGGGAGCCACTGCAGTTTATTGAATAGGGGAGTGGCCATTGTCTGACATGCACAGTAGGAAAATTACTTTGGCAACTGCAGCCAGACCAACCAGCAGGCTATTGCCCTATGCCAAGTGTAAAGAGTGTAGTAGGGTGGTGTCAGAGAAGAAAAGGAGCTGAATTTGAGAGATGTTGCAGGGATAAAATCAATAAGCCTTGCAACAGATTAGATGTTCCAGGGCTAAGAAATGGTAAGGAGCTGAGGATGATACCTACTTAAAAGAGTGACCAACATTTCATAGTAAATAATGTTGAACAACTTGATTATGACTTTGTCTTGAAAATGAAGCCACAAGTTATGAAAAAACTTTTATTTTTTCTTTAAAAGAGTTAGTTTAGAATTACAACTGTATATATTCTTAGATCAAAGAATGAAATTATTATATGCATTGCATGCATTTTTTCTGAAAAAATTTGGTGATAGCACCTGTCACTTTGTGTTTGACTTTTATAGCAACATGGTCATAAAGAGGATCTTTTTACTAAAGCACATCAGAACTTCATCAGTTTATTCACGAACCTCTCTGTAACCTTTGATAATCAAATAGCATTTCTTGAGCTCTAGGCACTATACTAAACACTAGGGATATAGAAAAGGGCAAAAACTTTTCTTACTTTCAAGGAACTCACAGTCTGATTGGCGAGAGAAAGTATAAACAACTATGGACAGACAAGATACAGTATAAAGTGAAATTAGTCTAGGAAAGACGACACTAAAATTAAAGAGGACTGGGAATAGTTTCTTACAGAAAGTAGGGCTGAGCCTTGAAGGAAGCCAGGAGGACCCTTGGAGGAAAGCTAGGAGGCAGAGACGAAGAGAGAAAGTGTTCCAATCAGGGAGACATAAGAAGGGGGTAGCCAGTGAAAAAAAGCTGATTCAGGAGACAGAGTGTCATATAGGAGGAAGAGCAAAGAGTTCAGCATCGCTAGATCAGAAGAGTTTGTGGAGGGCAGTCAGATGTAAGAAGATGGGGAAAGGAGAAAGGAGCCAGGTTATGAAGTACTTTCATGGCTAAACAGGATTTTATGTTTTATTTTGGGAACAATAGGGAACCACTAGAGATTATTGAATAGGGGTGTAGGGTCAGCCTTACGTTTTAGGAAAATGAATTTGACAGCTAAGTAGAAGATGAATTGGAGAGTATTAGAGAATTGAGGCAAGGAGACTAACTTTCAGGCTGTTGCAATAATTCATGTATGAGATGATGATAAAGATCTACACCAGGATAGTAGCAGTGTCAAGGAATGGAAGGGGACATGTAGAAATGATGCTCTAAAGGGAGATTTGACAGGACTTGGTAACCAGTTGGATATATGGGCAGTGAGAGGTTGGGGTCCCTTGGGTAACTGGAAGGATGGTGGTACTGTTTACGGTGCTTGGGGGGGGACAACAATAATGAATTCAACTTTGGACATGGTGATTTTATGGGAGGGCATCCATTTTGAGATGTCTGATAGGCAGTTGGAGATGCAAGATTCAAGGTTTACACAGAGGTTTAGGCTGGACAAGTAGATCTGAGAATCAGTCTTCAAAAAGATTATAATTGAAATGAAGGGAGCTGATGAAATTGCTAAGTGAAATAGCATAGAAAGAGAAGAGAAACTTCAGGGATACCCATTGTTAGCAGAGGTGACCTGGATGAAGATCTAGTAAAGGAGACAAAGAAGGAGCAGTCAGACAGAGAGGAGGAGAACCAGGAGAGAGCAGTGTCCTGAAAATTTAGAGAGAAGAGAGTATCAAATGGTATTCAGATCATTAATTTGAAACCCTTCTTAAAGACACTCACTGACTCACAGAGATGTTGATGAGTTGGGATAATTGAAAGTTTAAGGGGGGAGGGGTGGTTGATGGACACCTGACTTCATAAGTGACTCCTTCCTTTATGAATGTTGTTGTATTATGATAACTTATGCTTTCCCATGCAGTCTCACAGGCAGGAAGTATGGCATAGTGAATGGAGAGCAGTCAGAACAGCTGAGCTGCAAGTGCTAACTCTAACACATACTAGTATGTGAGTACAACCAAATGGAGAGATTCCCTTAATTGTTTTTTCACTCCGTTTTCTCCTTTTACAAACATAAGTTCTAGATATGACTGTTGGGAGTGCCATAAACTGCCAAACATATGACAGCTTCTCAGCATCCCAGGGAACTGTGTGACATTGCTGAACAGAGCAGCTATTAATATGCATTGATAGAGGGAATTTCCTTATTGAGATATCTCACACAATTAAATCAGAGGTAGGGGCCAAAACAAAATGCAGTCATGTTACTATGGGCATGAGGTTCCCCTATATTTTATATTTGCTTATACATGTACCTGTTATTTCCAGTAGTAGAAAATAAGCTTTTAAAGAGCATGAACTTTGTTACCTGGTTTTGTAGACATTTTTGATTCACTATAGTATACTACCTTACAGAAGAGTACTTTTGAGTATCAGTTGAGATAAAGTACACAAAAACATTTTGCAAACCTGAAATCATTATATAATGTTAACTTATTTTTGTTCTCTGTGGCACAGTGGGCCAAAGGCCAGTCTAGAATCCAAGAAAATTTGGATTTAGATCCTGTTTCTAACATATATTGGCTGTGTGACCTTGGGGAAGTTACCTAATCTCTCAGTTGCTCAGGCAACTCTCAGTGATTGTAAGTGGCATAAAAAGTGCTGACTTGTGTTAATAGAGGATGTTTCCTCAACTAGGATTATTCTGTACTTGTACCAGTAAAATCACAGTTTCAGTCACTATCTTTATTGATGAAAATAAGTTTGATGAGATGAGTGTGATAGTGGAACCTGTGTAAGAGTTAGCCAGAACAGGTCACCCTCTCACAAAAAAGCCAACAGTTTTGATAGATTTTAAAATAATTGTATCTTTCTCTTATGCCCTACTGCCTTCCTCCTCTAGCTAATAGTGTTCCTTCCTTTTTCTTATACACCTAGTTTCTGCACTGAAAAGGCCCTGGTCCTTTTCTTTTCCTCATGGGTCCTTCATCACCACCACTATCCCACCCCCCAGCAATTCCCTCTGAAAACAAACAGGAGGTCTTGTGCGTTTGACAGTAAATGGCACTTACTGAAAGCAGCCATATCTAAAACTTCCTTGTCTTTGTGAAGAAGAATAAACTAGTAAAAAAACAATTAAAGAATTCTTCTCCATTTGTTTCTACTCCTAGCATAAAGCATTTCATCTTTCCAGCAATTATCAGTGGTGGTTCATAAAAACCTAGGAAGGCCTCATAGACATGGGGAAGGGTATGGGTGGAGCTCATGTTTCCATTTGGGTTCTTTTTGTTTTTTTATAGAAATTTAACTATGTCCATTTTATATGCCTAAGAAAAATGTCAGTAGCTGATAAGGGACTAAGATGAGCTGTGCTGCTGTAGCCCCCTCTAGTGACAAAAGAATCTAGTCGCTCCTCTAAGAACCACTATTTCTGTTTCTGCAGTATTCATTAATACAGAACTGACGCCTATTTTCTTTTCCTTTTAATGAGTGTCATAGATTAGAAGATGCTTTCTCAAGTCTTATAATGTCATAATTCCAACTTATAACTTCTCTGTTATTTATTATATTTCTCAAGTCCATTCTTTAAATTAGTTGTGAATCAGCAAGCATTTATTAAGAGGCTACTTATGCTAGGTTACTTATCCTAGCACTTTGCTATGTTCTGTATGTTTTATCAGGAGATAACTGTTTATCATCTAAATATAAATAAAATAAATACAAGATTATTACAGGAAAGACGTAATTAGTTGGCGAAATCAAGAAAGATCGTGCAGAACAAATGGTACTTGAACTGCATCTTAAAGTAAGAGGATTGTTTTGAGTTAGAAGTGAAAAGAGAATGTATTAGGTGGAAAACCAAGTGCTGTGTCTAAGGAATGGATAGATAAGTTTGGCTTCCTTTGTAGGAAGAGGAGTAATGCATAATGAGGCTGAAAATATTAGGGCTAGGTTGTCAGGTTTAGTTAGCTTAATAAGCTAAACAGAGGGATTTATAGTTTATTCTACTGGAGTTCGCTGAGCATGGACATGACAACAAATTTTTGTAAGGAAATTTACTTTGGCAGGTGTTGGAAGATGAACTGAAGTGGGAAGGAGGGGAGACTTAAAGATAGGAGGCCAACTATTTAGCTATTTCAGTAGTCCTGGTGAGAGGTAATGAGTGCCTGAAAGGAGGTAATGACTGTGTAAGTAGAAGGGGAAGCAGTCAAATGCGAGTGAGATAACGTTGTAGAGCAAGAAAGTGGAAGACTTTGGCAATTGATTGAATATGTGAGATAATAGAAAATTAGAAATCAAGGATAAATGTCAGGACTCTAATTCTAAGAGACTGAGAAAGGGGAATGGATATGGGGGTAGGGGGAGGGCAGGGTATGAGTCCTGTGTTGGACATGTTGAATTTAAGTAACATTCAGTTTGAAATGTGCAAGGGGAAGTTGGTTATAAAAGACGAGAGATTAGGAGAGAGAATAGGGCCTTGGTATATAGATCTGAGAGTTATCTGCATCCAAATGGTAATTGAGTCAGAGAGAGCTAATAAAGTCACCAAGTCAGAGAGTTTAGAGAAAAAAGAGGCTCTGAATATAATGTTGGAATAATACATTCACAGTTAGTGGGTATGTCATGGAAGAAAATTGGCAAAGAAGACTAAGCAGAGGTAGAAGACCCAGGAAGGAGTAATTGACAAAAATCCAAAGAAGAAAGAATATTCTGGAAGAGAAATGGGTCAAGAAGTATGGAGTTTTGAGGCAGGGCCAGAATGGTAGAGAAAAGGCACGGACTTGCCTGAGCTCTCTCTAAAACTCCTCCAAACAACTTTAAATAATACCCCCAAACAAATTCTGGAGCACCAGAACACACAAAAGGACAGGGTGAAACAATTTTCCAGTCAAAGACAACTTAGAAGGCCTGTCACACTGTAGTGACAGTGGAGTACAGTCTAGTGCAAGTGGTACCAGCACTGATCAGACTCCAATAAACTAGAAAAAAACCTTGGGAACAACTAAATTAGCAGCAGCTGCTTCCAAAACTCTCAGTCCACAGATGGTAAGAGGGTTGAACAAGTGGTCAGAGATGACAGGGATCTCTTTGTTGGCGCTTGGGGCCCAACTCTGTTGCTTTCTACATATTTGGATCCGGTCCTGCATCTCAGTCCCAGGTTGCGGCAGAACACTAGCACGCCAGAGCTGCAGCCACAGGGGAACGTAGACTCTCTTTACAATTCCAGGGCAGAAAGAATTGCTCATAAACTGTAACACAGGCCAGGAGAGTAGTAAACCCGCCTCTCCTTGGATTATACCACCTTGAAAGAACTGAAAACTTACAGGTCCCTAGAAGTATCTCTGAAAACAGCTACATAAAACCCCTGAAGCTTGAATGCATCTTGCACCCCAGAAGCAGAACCCCACTTTAACAAAGAGAATTAGGCTGTAAAAATGAGCAAACAACAGAAAAAAATTTCTAACTATAAAAAGTTAATATGACAAGGAAGATCCAAATACACACTCAGAAGACAGCAAAGTTGAAACTCCTACATCCAAAGCCTTAAAGGAAAATATGAATTGGTCTCAGGCCATGGAAGAGCTCATAAAGAATATTTTAAATCAAGTAAAGGTAGAGGAAAAATTGGGAATTAAAAAGAGTGATGCAAGAAAGTCATGAAAAAGGAGTCAACAGATTGCTGTAAAGGATGCATACACAAAAAATACTGAAGGAAAGAACACCTTAAAAACAGGTAAAAGAGGTACAAAAATCCAATGAAGAGAAAATGCTTTGAAAAGTAGAATTGGCCAAATGGAAAAAGAGGGACAAAAATTAACTGAAGAAAAGAACTCCTTAAAAACTAGAATTGGCCAGATGGAAAAAGAAGTACAAAAGCTCACTGAAGAAGATAATTCCTTAAAAGAAATATGAGGTTTGTGAAAAGATGTTTAGGTTTGGCAGTTAAAAGACCTTTGAAAGTTTTAGAGAAAGCAGTTTGAATTGAATGGTCATCAGAATCCAGATTGCAGAAGTTTGAGGAGTAAGAGATGAAGTGTAGGCAATAAATGTAGATAATTTTTTTTTCAGAAGCTTGGCTTAGAAATGTAAGGGGAGATGCAAAATGATAATGGGGATTGGGGATGGTAGAGTCTAGTAGAGTACTTTTTGGAATAGAGTAGACTTGGACGCATTTGAAACCAGTCAAGAAACAGCCAGTAGATAAGGAAGATTAAAAGTCTGCTGGAGAAGATGGGAGAGGATATTAAGAAGGTATATAGAGGGATTCCCCTGGGTAAGTTAGAAGGGCCATATCATTATTAAAGATCATGTGAAATTAAGTTAGAGTAAGGGATAATATCTGAGAGTTTTGAATTGGTGTTGAAATTTGAAAACAGCAAAAAATCAGCCATATTGTGAAATATTTTGTCATCTTTAGTTTTATGTTAAAGAACCACTCCCCTGGCAATGTCTCTTATCATAACCAAGTTGTGATTGTTCCTTGTGCCTTCCCAAAGGTCGTGCTCTCTTCATCTGATTCAGAGGCTGTGCTCTTAAACTGATTCAGACAAGCTCCACGTATTAGCTTAGAAGCTTGCTCTTAAGAACAAGGCCTAGAAAGAGAGGGAATTGCTCAAGAGAGGGAAAAGCCCAAGTTTGGCTTTAAGTTTGACATAAATCATTGTATTTATACATATGGACCAACTAATCCTAAATTCTTTAGTGGAAAAAACGAAGTGATTCACCTGGAAAGAGATAATCAGTTATAGGACAGACAGCAAGGAGAGAAAATCAAGTAATTTGTCAATTCTGTTTCTTCCAAGAAGTGAGGCTTTGCTTCATTGACCTTAAGAAGAAGCTTCAAAAAGCATTTTTAAAATTGTTTAAAGAATGCTAGAAAGTAGAAGCATGTTTATATCATCATATAAAGTGAACCTTTAGACTATATGATTCAGATTGTGCTTTAAGAATTTAGAAAAAGAAAAATTCCTTGTTGGAAGACAGTAGTCAGGGAAGGTAATAAAGGGATGCTGTGAGATTTAGCTCAGTAGAGATCACAAAGATAGTATTACAAGAGGAAGAGGCAACATGAGCAAAAGCAGACATATAAACTTTACCAGACATTGAAGACATGGTGAAAAAGTATTTTTAAATCTTGATCTATTGATGAGGGATAGTGTTGTTTTTTATTGTTTCCAAAATTTGGGGAAAATTAAAATTTGGGATGAAGCAAATAGAGTCCAGTAGGGATACATGCATAGTCGTTTGCATGGGTAAAAAAGATTAGTTTTAGAAGTGCAAGATGATAAATATAGCATTTATGTGACTTTACAGATAAGCAGAGGGGATAGCAAGAAGAAGAATGGAAAAAGTTATCTCACATAATCAGGGTAGAAGTCTGTGCAATCAGAAGAAGGGGTAGGGTAGTGGGTGACATTTGAACTTCACTCTTATCTGAACTGGTTAAAGGAGGGAATAATATGCAAACATACTGAATTGAATACAGAAATAAAATTTATTCAGTAGGGAAGACAGAAGAGGGAGGGAATAAGAAAGAATGTAGAAGGGAAGAGATTTGTTATTGTTCAGTCATTCAGTCATGTCCTACTCTTCATAACCCCGTGGACCATAGCACACCAGTCTCTTTAATAGTGTCCATAGGTTTTTCTTGGCCAAGATACTGGAGTGGTTTGCCATTTTCTTCTCTAGTGGATCACCTTTTATCAGAATTTTTCACTGTGACCTTTCTGTCTTGGGCAACCCAGCAGAGCATAGCTCATAGTTTTATTGAACTACACAAGCCCCTCTTCCACAGCAAGGCAGTGATCCAGGAGAGGATAGGAGGATTAGTCCTAGGCAAAACAAACTCTAAAGACATACACAAAATATTTATTGCAGCTCTTCTTACAGTAGTAAAGAATTGGAAACCAAGAGAGTGTCCACGATTTGAGGAATGAATGAACAAGTTGTTGTATGTAAGTGTGCTGAAACGCTGTTGTGCTATAAGAAGTGATGAAGTGGATGGTTTCAGAGAAGCAAGTTCATACAAGAAGACTTGTATGAACTGATGTAGCCTGAGGTGAGCATGACAGTTATAAAGACAGACACCTTGGAAAGTGTTAAAAACTGATCAATGCAGCGATATCACCCACAGTTATAGAGCATTCATCAAGAAAATATGCTACTCCACCTCCTGATAGAGTGATGATAGACTCAAGAATTAAGAATAAAACATTTTTTTAGGACATGGCCTATTTAGGGATTTTCCTTGACCATATATGTTTGTAACAGGAGTTTTATTTTCCTTTCTGTCTCAATAATGGAGACTAAGGAGGGCGAGGGGGAGAGGGGAGAAAATAGATTATTGTTGATTTAAACTAAAAAAAAATTAGATTCTTTTTTTTTTTTTAAATGACAGTGATGAGCTGGAAAATGACTAGAATAGCCTAGCCGAGATGGTGAAAGATGTCCATGTCATCTAAGGATCATTTGAAGGAACTGGGGATATTTAGCCTGGAGAAGAGAAGACTCAGAGGGTCATGATAGCATTTTTTTTTTAATATTTTGTTATATTTTTATTTGTTTTTTTGGATATTTACCAATTGCATTTTTTTTTAATTCATCGTTAAATTTTCAATTCCAAATTCCCTCCCTTTAGTCCTTTTACCATCTGTTGAGAAATCAAGCAATATGATATCCATTATACATGTGAAACATATTTCCATATTAGCCATGTTGCTCATGTGCTTGTGCACACATGTGTGAAAAATAAAAATGAAAAAATATATGTTTAAACTTACACTCAAAGTTCAGTTTTCTCTGGAGGTAGATAGCGTTTTTCATTATGAGTCCTTTGGAATTGTTATGAATCATAGTAACTTAAGTCTTTCACAGTTGATCATTGTTACGATACTGCTGTTAATGTGTACAATATTTTCCTGATTTTGCTCATTTTGTATCATTTCACATGTTTGCCAAGGTTTTTCTGAACCCATCCTACTTGTCATTTCTTATAGAACAATTGCATTCCATCACATTGTGCTGCAATTTGTTCAGCCATTCCCCAGCTATTGGGTATCCCCTCAATTTCCAATTCTTTGCCAGCCAAAAAGAGCTTCATTAGACATTTTTGTACATAGAAGTCCTTTCCCTTTTTCTTTGATCTCTTTGGAATAATGTGGTACTGTTGGGTCATAGGGTATACACAGTTTTATAGCCCTTTGGACATAGTTCCAAATTGTTCTCCAGAATGCTAGAACCACAGGATTACCATTTTCAATTATGAGGGACTTTCTTAGGGAGGACAGATTATATTTAATATATTTGACCTCTGAGAGTAGAACAAGGAGCAAATAGGTAGAAACAGTAAAGAAACAAATTTAGGCTTCATGTAAGGAAAAAATTTTCTAGCAAATATTGTTCTCTGAAAGTGGAAAGTCCTGCCTTTAAAGTTTGTAGTTTTTCTCATTGGAGATACAAGCAGAGGATGAAGGGCAACTTGTTGAGCATGTCATAACAGGAATTCTATTTGCTTATGGATTAGATTAGGTGGCTAGTGAGATCCTTTCCAAATCTCAAATGACATGAATCTGACTTGTTCATACCATGTGTTAGCTATTACCTTTCCAGTTAGTGACACCTGCAGATTTGATATACAACTGGCTATGCCTTTATCCAAGTCATTGATAAAAATGTTCAGCAGCAAGGGCCAATCACACATCCCCAGATATATGTGGTTTCCATCAGAAACCTGTTACGTTGACATTCAAACATTAACAACTACCTTTTGTGTCTGGTCCTTCAACCAGTTTGGGGTTCATCCAATTTTATTATCTAGTCTAAATCTTTCTTCTACCCAGAATCTAGGTAAATTATATCTATAACATTCATTCTTTTAGTAACCCTGTCAGAAGAGGAAATAAAATTAGTCTTCCATGACTTAATCTTCATGAAGCCATAATGACTCTTTGTAATCACCTCTGATCCTGAGCAAGTAATTTGCCTCAGTTCCCTTATCTTTAAATGGAGATAGTAATACCTATCTCATAAGGTTTTTATGAGGAATTAAATGAGTTAATATACTATAGCACTTTACCAGTTTTAAAGCACTATATAAATGCTAGCTCCCTATTTTTATTGGTGGTGTTATCCTCAGCCATCCCTTTAATGATCTATTCTAGAATTTTGCCAGGAGTTGAAGTCAAAAGGTCACTAACCACTCATTTATATATTCTTCTTATCAGTGGAACAATACATACTTTTATCCAGTATCTCCCATTTTCATTGATCTTTCAAATATCACTGACAATGTCTCACCATTCACATTTGCCCAATTTTTTAGGACCCATGGGCCTGAGGATATAGTTTATTTGAACCATGTGACTTGAATTCATTGAGGGCGACTAATGACATTAAATCTTCTAGTATAAAGACAGGAATTATAGTGGAGAATATTGTGAGCCAAGTGCTAAACTCCTTGAGAAAGGAAGAATGACCTTGGGGCCAATAGATAACAGCCACTTGGCTCTGGCATTGGGTGATATATCTGAATAGAATGAACTTCCAAAATGCAAAAGGTAATAAAAATTGCCAGCAGTTATATAGTGTTTTTAAAGTTTGCATAAATGGTTCATTCTCTTTTTCAGATTATAGTGTTCTGAATGGATTGTTTTAGATAAGTAGTGTAAAATAATAAATGGTTGGTTGGTTAGTTATTGTCCTTCTTTTTCAAAGAGGACCAAAATGACATCACTGTACTAGAGTCAAGTTTCAGTGTGTCTTACTGTGGCTGATCATACCAATATGAGCTCAGAGTGCTCTACCACAGGTTGGGCACAAATAGTTCATATGAGCATTTGGGGTGGATACTCCAAATTTGCACATCTTGCATTTCCTTTGAGCTTTTTCAATTCTGCTTTGCTCATAGAGCACAGCGCCTTCTCAGATGTGGGTCCACCATGCTGATTGATCCTGTGCCAGTGTCTCCCATGTCACATAATCAGTTCCAGAGTTCTTAAGAGAGACCTAGAGAGTGTCCCTGTATCACTTCTTCTGACTACCATGTGAACATTTGCCCTGTATGAGTTCTCCATAAAATAGTCTTTCTGGGAAGGGTACATTTTGTATTCAAACAGCGTGACCAGCTCATCAGAATTGGCTGTCTGAAGCAGAGTTTGAATGCTTGGCAGTTTAATTCAAGTAAGGACCTCAGTGACTGGTACCTTATCTTCCCAGGTGGTTACCTTGCAAGATGATAAATATAGACTTTGGAAATACATAGTAAAATGGTATCTTTATATTACTGACATTTATTTTTGGCATTTAAAATACTTTCTGAGAATGTTTACTTTTTATAAATGGTCACTGCTGTCTTAATTCATATCAGCATGAAATAATGTTTTAGAAGTATACAAATATTGCAGTAGTAAAATGAGGCAGCATGTTATTGTGGGAAAAGCATTGACCCTAGGAATCAGAAGACCTACTTCTAATCCTAGTTTTGCTAGTAGCTCATTGTGTGATGTTGCACAATAGCATGCAGACTCAAGTGTCAAAGTCAATAAACATTTCCTAAGTGCCTTCTGTGTACAAGGCACTGTGCTATGCATCAGGGATACAAAGAAAGACACAATAATCCCTGCCTTTAAGGAGCTCACATAAAAAGAAGATGAAAAGCTATGGAGGTGAGGAGGAAGGAGAGAGAAAGGGAGGTTACCCAGCTGGGGGCATGATGAAGTCCTGTAGCTGAAGTGGTAAATGATCTGAAGAAGCAGAGTTTTGGAGTCAATTTCATTTTGCAGAATGTTGAGTTCTGGAGACCATGAAGTCCAGGGAAGTAGCTGGGTAGGAAATGATGAGGTGAATTCTCTGTGTACCCTCCTTAAATGGTGGATGATCTAGGAGGAACTCTTCAATTTCTGCTCTCTCTGCAGGCAGAGGGAATAAGGGGCCTCAAAAACAGGGAGTGCTGAATAGGTATGAGTTTCAAGGTTAATTTTATTTTACAGAATGAAATCCAGGAAAGTAGCTGGGTAGAAAATGATGAGGCACATTCTCATTGTACTTTAGTCTTTTGGCCTATAAAATAAAGAGCTTAAACTCAATAACCTCTAAGGGATTTTCCGGCTCTAATATTCCATGATTTTGTGGCTAGGCCTTAAGTGTGAAGAATTCTAGATTACCTCTAGATAATCTTTGTACAGCTTTGAGCAAATCACTTAATTTCTCTGAGCCTTAATTTACTCATCTGTAAATGGGAAGTAAGGTACCAGTTTGTCTCAAATAAGGGTTGTTATTTTGATATATTAATTAAAGGAGACATTTTGAGTTAGAAAGCTAAGCAGCAGGAAGCATGGGATTAGCCTGTAATTATTGAGTTGCATTTAGGCCATTTGTAGGCTGAAATGAAATTAGAATGAACTCACATGAATCCTAATTGAGTCCTGATCTTCCTTATTACTTTTCATAGTACAATGGAAAGAGTCATCTATGTTAGAGGATCTGTGTTAGAATTTCAGAACTGTTTACTTTCCACATGTATGAACTTTGACAAATCACTACTTCTCTCCTCTGTGAGTCTTAATTTCCTATCTGTAAAATGAGGAGGTTGAATTAGGTGATCCTACAATCTTCTGTTCCTCATTTCCCTTCTCATATCTGTCACAGTGAGAGCTAAAAATAGCAACAATTGCTAGAGCCTATCTCTTAGTAAATGAGAGATTAGTATAGATGTGAATTTAGTAGTGTTCTAAGCTCTTAGATGAGAAATATGAGAGAATACCAAATAAAATACCTCTTAGGAATACTTTGCAAAATACTGTTCTAAGAATTTATATTTCTAAGAATGTTGATTAAAGTTAATATTTTTCTAGTTAAGGAGTAAAGCCCTCCTAACTAGTTTGGAGAAAGTAATTACAGCTATACTCTGAGATATTGATTTACATTCTTGCCTTCATTAGCTAAAAAAATACTATTTACACAAGAGAGGAAACTGCCTCTCTCTGATTTGCCTCTTTTCTTTCCTCTCCTCATTAGCCCAAAGAGCCGGCTGATACAGTTAAAGAAAGAAAAACTGGAGTACACTCCTGGAGAGCATGAGTATGGATTATTCCCAGCTCCTATTCATGTTGGTGAGTACTTGATGTTCACATTTTTGCTGAAAAATAAGTGGTGTTTCTCGAATTTAAGTGAAAATTCTTTTTGTCTTCCCCTTGTTGTTCTTTATATGGAGTCAAGCTCTTTCTCTTCTGATAGATAACATTTACATTGCCCAATATGTGGTAGAGCCTCCAGAACTCACATTACCTTGACCCTAACATGGTGGTATCAGTTTGGTCCTCTTTAAGAACAAAGGACAACGACTAACTCCCAACAGCCCTTTATGAATTTTTTTTTCTTTTGAACAGTTTGAGATGTCAGGTGCCGTATGCAGGGGAAGTTAAAAAAATTTATTTAATAAAAATTCCAGTCTCTTAAGAAAGGTCCCCTAGCTATTGAATCACCAGTTTTCTCATCTAAGAAAACTCAGACACATCTATTTAGGAGTTTTATTGAAAGTTTTTCCCAGTTCAAAAGGAGTGAAATAAATTAGATCAAGCAAATGTTTCTTTTAGTATTTCATAGGAATGAGATTGATATGCTTTATTTTCATTTATAGCTAATTTATACTTGTTAAATTATCAGGGATCCTCTTCTTGTATTACAGTTTTCCCAAGTCAGATGGAGTTAGAAAGATGAAATCAGACATAATTCTTGATCCCCTTATTATGCAGAAATACAAGGCTAATTGTGGAAAGTTCCAAGGAGATATCAAGATAGATGTTACAGGGAGCTCAAAAAGAAGGGGAAAAAAATCGTTCATTTTAGGAAATCAGGGAAGGTTTCTTGGAAGACAGCACCCTAGTTGAGACTGATACTTTAACAGACTGAAATGTTAGGAAAATAAACCATTCCAAGCAGATGGAATGTTATGTGCAAAAATGGGAAGATGAGGGAAGGCAGAAAGAGAACAGGGAATAATGAGTCAGGTTCGAGTGAAATGCAGAGTACTTGAAAGTGAGAAACAGATACCCTCCAGAATGCTTCCTGGTTCTTTTTACCCTTTGGAAGAAACTATCCTTTTTTGTCAGAGCCAACTTGTGCCCTTGACTCCATCACTTTCCATTTCCCATCTTTTCCACAAGGTTGCCTCATTTGTCACTATCACCTTCATTCTTTCCCTATCATCCGATCCCTTCTATGATACAGCATGAAGAAATAGCTAGAACCCTGCATTTGCAGACAAATCTCATTTCAGATCCTTAGTAGCTGTGTGGTCCTGGTTAAGTCATTTAATCTTTCTGACCCTGTACTGTGTACAATGTTCTCCTTGTTCTGCTACTTTACTTTGCATCAGTTCATGTCTTTCCAGATTTTTCGAAGTTACTTGCTTGTCATTTCTTACAGCACAATAATATTCCATCAAAATCATACCTATAGCTTGTTTAGCCATTCTCCAATTGATGGGTTTCTCTTCAATTTCCAATTCTTAGCCACCACAAAAAAACTCCTTTAAGTACTCCTTTAAATGTACAAATAGGTCCTTTTCCCTTTTTTTAGATGTCTTTGGGATATAGACCTAGTGATGATATTGCTGGATCAAAAGGTATGCATAGTTTTATAGCCTTTTATATAGCCTTTTGAGTATAGTTCCAAATTGCTCTCCAGAATGGTTGAATCAGTTTACAACTCCACCAAGAGTACATTAGTGTCTGAGTTTTCCCATATCCCCTCCAACCTTTTTCGTTTACCTTTTTGTCATAGTCTGCTCTCCCTGTCTTGAAAAGCCTTGGTTCAGCCTTCTAATCATTCCAAGCTATCATCCTCTGTCTCTTTAATAGAAAACTTAAAGAAGGAACTGCCTCACCTCATCGCTACCTATTTCTTTCTAAAGCCTTAACAGTGTTGACTTCTGACACCATCACTCCACTGAACTGCTTTTCAAGGTCACTAATGATGTGTTTACTATGAAATCATTTGTGTGTGTTTTTTTCTTGTCTTCCTCTTCATTTACCTCTCCACAAGTTTTAATATCATGGACCACCCCCTTCCTCTTGTCTCCTCCCTTGATTTCTGTTACACTGCTCTCTGTTGGTCATCTTCCTATGTATCGGACCATTTCTTCTCAGTCTCCTTTGCCAGATCATCATACATCTCCCTCCTCAGCCTTTTCCATGGCTTTGTACTGGATCCTCTTCTACACATTTTCCTTTCTCATCTTCTACAATTTTGCTTGTCACCTCTACTCTGGTGACTTCCAAATCTATATATCCAGCTCTAATCTTTCAACTCCAGTCCTAGTTTAATTGACTACCTGCTGGATACCTCAATGATAACTCAAACTCATCATAGCTAAGACAAAACTAATTTTCTTTGTCACTTAGCTTTCCTGTCTTCCAAATTTCTTTATCTCTATTAAGTTTTCTCTTTACCAGATCTCTGCATGGTTACCCAAAATAAGATTAAAGCATGGGTCTGACCATATCACTCCTGGTTTAGGAACTCTCATTAGTTCTCTTTTGTCTCCAGGACAAAATGCAAATTTTTAGCTTGATACTTGATGCTTCAGATAAGTGAACTTAGTGTCTAGTTTAGTGGGAAAAGCATTTCACGAGGAATCAGAAGACACAGACTTCATTCACAGGCATGACACTAAGTGACCTTGGCCAAGCCACTTAACTTCTTCAAGCCTCTTTCATCTCTGTAATAAAGAGTAAAAACACTTATACTTCTTACTTTACAAGGTTGATATGAGCAAAGTTATTTTTAAAACTCTATATAAATGTGAACTCTAAGAATTTATTGATTATGGTAGAGATACATTTAAACCCTGAACCATTAAGCCAAATTGAATCTTCACCCAGAAATTTCCATGATCTTTACTGAAAAGATGCCTGTCTAAAGTCTTCGGGAAAAAAAAAAGGAAAAAAGCTTCAGAAAACATTTGAAATATTTTGTGTATGATAGTCACAGACATCAAAGAACATAAAAATGAAGTGGTAGTAAAAATATTTATCCAAGAGAGTACAAATGTTTATTGGTTAAGTACCAAACTCAAGTGTAATTAATCCACCTTACCTAGCCTTCTCTTTAAAACCTGTAATTTATCATTTGTATGCTTTTAACCTGTAGAAATTAAAGTTCTGGTTTTGAGTGGAAAAGATTTAGCTTAGGCTTAATTGAAATTCATTCTGCTTCTAAGGGAAGCAAACTTGCTTTTTGTCACTGATTTCTTTAAGCAAGTACAGTTGCCCCCTTGTTTTTTAGCACCAAAGCTTTTTATGTGTCTTATCAAATATTATTTATTAGATAACTCCAATACCTCAGAAATTTCTGAAGTATTCTAATTCCACCTGTCTGAAATAGTGGAGAAAGATTTTCCCCCTTCTAAGTTTATTCTCCATTTTTATAAGATAATTCAAAGAAGGTTGGAATTGAAATTGATTAGAGGTTACTGGATTGAAGATTTATGGTTGATAAAAATCATACACTTAATTTTAAAAATCAACGACATATGCAGAGAATGGAAAGTACCTAACAGTTGTTGATTTTTTGGGTTTTGTTGAGTCATAACTCATGTGCTAACTGTGGCTGAGCAAAAAAGGTAATATAATATCAGACTTTATTAATAGAATTATAGTATCTGAAAGGATAGATTCAGAAGATATATTAAAGAGATGAGGATACTAAATGATTTAAAGAAGTCTATTATTACTGAAAGGGGGAGTTAAAAAAAATTCTAGTAACTCCTAAGCCATATACCTACCCTTTTTATGAGAATAATACTCAACATGTTCTGAGGGCATCTTGATGAAAGTGAGAGAAAAGATATACTTTCACAAATAATAATAGATGTCAGACTATACATTTACAGTTACAATTAACTGAAAGGCATAGGTAATATAGATTTGATTGTGTTTACTGTTTCTTGATGATAATAAAGCAATTGATTCAGTAGAGCAAAACTTGAGAGAGCATAGTATGATGGAGTATTGCTTAATTTGGAGTTAGAGGAGTTAGAGGACCTGAGATGTGACTTCTATTTATTCTCTGTGTGACCTTGAACAAGTCACTTAACCTCTCTTCTATGAGTCTCACATTTTCTTTCCTAAAAATGAGAGTTTTGATTTAATGGCCCCTAAGATTGACTTCTAATACCTGAAAGACTTTCTTCCCACAATGCATATATTAAAAATCATACAAAATTCCTTGAAAGCTATAACAAGAAAGATGACTTTTCCTCATGGAAGAAGTCTAGGGTAGTCCAGATAAAAGAGGGATTCTCTAAAGGAATTCCCTAAGGTTCTTTCAGTATTCTTTTTTGTGTATGACAAGGCACTAATTATATCAAGAACTACAGTATTGCAGATCCTTCTAAATGAGATCAGAATCACTTAAGATCAACTTAACCACAAAGGAAAAGACAAATGGATAAAGAATAGCTGTGAGTCAGGCTGTGATGTTTCCTTAGTACATATGTGTTGGACAAACAGTGTGTCTGTATAGTGAACTGAACCCAGAATTGAATAGGAGGAAGACAGTGGATTTGATTGCATTTTTTGAAACTGTACAATGGGACCTTTCCTTGATATGGTAAATAGTATCCATCTAAAACCAAGAGCTAAAATTATATGTAATAGGATAAAATAGAGACATTTTCAGTAAGATCAAAGATAAAGCAAGGATGTTTTAATTGTATTACCACTATTATTTAATATAGTGCTAGAATTGCTACCTATAGCAATAAGAAATTAAAAGACCCTAAGGGCTTTTTGCAGATGATACGATGGTTTACTTAGAGCACCAATCAAAAAATTACTTGAAACAATGACTTCAGCAAATTTGCAGGATATAAAATAATTCAGCATTTCTGAATATTATCAAACAAATGAGCAAGAACAGATAAAGTCATGTAAAATAACTACAAATTATATAAAATACACACACTTGTGCTATGTTAGTATAACTCTAAAACACTTTACATAATATAAAGACAGGACTGAATAGTTGCAAAAATCATAATTGTCCATGAGTAGGGCAAACCAGTATAATAAAAATGACAGTGCTACCTAAATTAATTTACTGATTCAGCATAATATCTATCAAATCTATCAAAGGATGACTTTATGGAGCTTGTTGGAACTGAGATTCTTACACTAGCACCCTCTTAATTGAGGTTGAATTTTGGGAGGAAATTAGGTACTTGAAATCATGAACAACTGCAAAAAGTGATTTCCTTACCCAAACACAAAAAGATTTTCAACAAAGGATATAATGACATTTGGGTTCTCTAAATGTGGGTGTCTTCTTCCCTCCCCCCCCAACCCCCCTCCTTTCTCCGTCTAAAATGTGATTGGTCATTCGGTCATCTCGGTATGGTGACTCTGTGGCCTTACATGCCCACCAAGTCTAAGAAGCCCAGATTCAATGTGACTGGGACTTTTTATGCCCCTAGATAACTAGAAAGCTGCATCAGAAAAGTTGAGGCCAATCAGTTCCCAGGGGCATCATTTTCTTATTTCAGGTAAAGCCTTCCCATGTTGTAAGTGGGATGAAAGAAGTTATATCAGGGAAATAAATGCTGGTTCTGTCACAGAGTTAGAAAAAAATGAGATTCAAAAGGTCAAAAAATAATGAAAAATAATGGGAAGCAAGAGGCACTAGCAGTACTAGATGTTAAAGTATAGTACAAAGCAGTAATCTCAAAACAGTTTGGCACTGATTAAGAAATAAAAAGAGGTCAATAAATGGAGAGGAAAATGTATACAATGTACAGAAGAAAACAAACCTAGTAGCCCTAGTGTTAAGTAAACCCAAAGACCACACTTCACATCTTATACCTCACACCATATGTGATTATTTCCAAATAGGTACTTGAATTAGATATAAATGATTATATTGTAAAAAATAAAATTAGAGATAGAGAAGAAATTTTCTTTTGGATATCTGGATAGGGAAAAAGTTCCTGACTAAACAAAGGGTAGAAAGAACCACAGAAGATAAAATAGATGATTGCATAGAACTTTAAGTTTTGCACACACACACAAAACCTAATACAGCCAAAATTAGAAGGGGAACAGTTAACTAGTGGGAAAAATCTTTGCAAAAGTTTCTCTGGTAAAGGTCTCATTTCCAAGATACATAAAAAAGTTATTGCAGTTTATAAAAATGAGCCATTTTCCAGCAGATAAATGGTCAGAGATATGAATGATAAAATAAATGGTAAAGATAAGAATATTCAATTTTCGTTGAATCCAGGTTTTCAAGTCTTACCCCAAATTACTAATAATTAGAGAAATGCAAATTAAAGCTGCTCTGCTTTCACCTCATACTGTTTGAAATATCCATTAAAGAGGAGTCCTGATATGGGCTTACATTTCTGGCCATTGACGGGCCCCACCCTTCTTCAGGAAGAGGGATCATTGACTACAGAACTGAGAGAAGCTTTATACTGTTAGTTCAGGGCAGATCCTCCCATCAGAGGATGGATTGGTCCATTCTCTTGTGGGTTACAATCTTCTAAACATGCCCACTGTATGTTTTCCCCTAAATATGTATAAGCATGTACCCCTCCCTCGTCATTGGTCCCATATTCAGATAATGAGGTTCTAATTCTATGTGGGATTTGTATGCTTATATGCATGAGGTTTATTAAGCAAGCACAATGAAGAAAAGCTTTCTTCCGGTCATTGACCCCAGCCGATATAGGCTAGTTTCGGGCTTGGGCCCCTTTATCAGGAACTTTGTGGTTAGGCTAACTTCTTCCCCTGAGAGCTGATTAGTCAGTTGTGCTTGCTATCTTACACCACCTTGAAACTGCAACATTTTGTGGAAACCTAACTTTTTAGTGTTTACCACAATACCTATCAGATTGTCAAAGAGGGCAAGAAAGGAAAATGATCAATGTTGGGAGGGACTGTGGGAAAACAGTCACATTATTTGACTGCTGATAGAGCTTTGAATTGGTCCAGCCATTCTGGAAAGCAATTTGGAATTCTAACCACAAAAATCAATTTACTGTGCCCAACTATTGACCCAACTGTAGTTGGGTAGTTCAACAGTTAACAAAAGGAGATTTACTTGTTCATGGTAGAAAAGGACATTCCACACATCTAGCCATTACAAACCTACTGAGTGATTCAGATGAGCAAAGCTCCCATCTCAGTCCGCTAGCTGAGCTTCTGAGAGCCCCTGTAGCTCCTTGTATCCGCTTTAAACTGGAAGATGAAATGACTGAAGAAACAAAAGGTTCAGTCTTCCAAGCATATCAGTTTATTAAGCAATACATGCCAATTGCCTAAGAAACCAGGACCAGACCTCCTCAATCTTGGCCTGGACTCCAGATCCAGGGGGAGATGGGCTTTTAAACAATCAAATAAGACAAATTAACCAAAAGCAAGCAATACAGTATTAGGTAATCTTGATTTCTGATTGGATGAAAGATTAGGGCCTTTCCAAGTTGAGAGGGGAGAACAAACAGGTACAATTCCCTGAATTCAGAAAAGGAGGTGTCAGAGTTATCTATAAATAATCAAGGGAACATGGGAACAGTAACCAATTGATCAATAGGGGGCCAGTTTTCAGATAAGACATATGGGTTTCTTGAAATGTACAGTTGTGGGAAAACCCCTTGTCGTCAGTCTTTGGATTTTACTCAGTTTCTGGTCAGCTTAACCTAGTTCCTTAGTTAAGAGTCTCTAAACAATAAGTAAAGGTGGTTCAGTTTCCCAGCCATGTAGGACTAGGTTGAAATGACACAGCAAAGTTTTCTCCCAATTCCCACAGTTGAATAAAGTTTTCTCACAGAAGGAAGTTGGAGAGGAAATTGGATTAGACCCATAATTGAAAAGAAAGGGAACTGAGCTAGCTCCAGAATTGAGTCACAAGATGAAATCGGTGTGGTTCACTCAGTTCCCTCAGTTTCCTCAGCACTTAAGTGATGAAGAGGTAACATCAACAGTTTGAGGTCTTAGTCCCCTGAGCTTACCAAGTCTCAAGTAGTATTTCAACATCCTTTAAGGGAAAACTGTCTTAAAATGCATAAGGGGAGGGATTAAGATATTGCTACTATAGTCCCAAAGGTAACAAGGCCTATAACCAAGAGAGATCAGTATAGGAAAAAAATCCAGTTGTACAGAAATATAATTTTTCTTTTTTCATAGTGGCAAAGAACTAGAAACTAAGGGGGTACCCATCAAGTAAAGAATGGCTGATCAAAATATAATATATGAATATAACAATATTATTGCACTCTAAGAAGTAATGAAAGGCATAGTTTCAGACAGATCTGGGAAGAATAGATACATAAATTGATTTAGTGTGAAGTAAGCAGAACAAGAACAATTTATACACTGTCAGTGACATAAAGGCAAATACTGTGACAGACTTTAAAACTCCTATCAGTGATTGACTGGTGATGAAGCATGCTGACCACCTCGTAACAAAGAGATGATAGCCAGGATGCAAAATGAGACTTAAGGACTTTGTTTTTATTTTTTTTCTTTCTCGTTTTCTTCTGAGGGGTTGAAAGGGAGAGAAAATAAATGCTCATTGAAAAATAATAAATTTAAAAAAGAAAATACACAATGCCAAAATAGCAGAAAAATGCAAAATTGTACCAACTTTTTGTGTTTTGCAAACAACTACAAGGCAATAAGTGTTATATAAATGGAGCATCTTTTAGCTGTATGGGTTGAAAAGGTTGCAATCAAAACACATTCCTCCTAGCAGGACTGCCATTCAGATAAAAACTTTAAGTTTAAGAAAATAAACAATAATGCAAATGAAGTGGGTAGTAAAGAAAGAAACCTATTGCAAACCTCTGTTGGTTTGATTGTTACTTTAAAAATCAGATTCAATTGCAGAATGTTAAAATTACTGGAGAAGTAGCCAGTGCAAATGAGGATACAGGAGCTAAATGATGCTCTGAAGTACAGTCAAAGAAGGTGGATACACTGATCAGCAAATTTTTAGTGTAGATAGAACAGGCTTATTGTAGGGAGGAAATAAAATGGCTTCTAGAATCTAAGGAAGAAAAAACTCATCCTGGGTTTAGAGTGTCTAAGGATCACTTAACACTCTTTTGGGGAAAAGTAACCTAGAAAGGAATTTTAAATTAAAACCAGTGTTGTTGGGGGGGGGGGGTTTAATAGGAGGTCTTAAAATACTTCTGCCCTTGTAACAATAATTTCAAGTTCTGTATTTCTGACATAAAAAAGCATGGATGATTAAACCTGTTTGAAGATTGGTTTTCAAGTTATTTTAGCACAGATGCTGAAAAATATTGCAAGGACCATAAAATTGCATTTAAAGCATTACTGATTTTAAATAATGCTGCATGTAATCCAACTACATTTGATTCATTGCATTAAAATGTAAAAAAACATTTATTTTTGCCTCCAAACGCAAAATCTTTCCCCTGGACCAATGAACCGTTTCAACATTTAAGATCTACTACTTAAAAAAAAACAAAACAAAACCCAAAAACTTTTGAATGGCCATTTGCTAAAACTACAGGAAATAATGTAATTTCCTTACCTGACTTCTGTAAAAATTTTAACGTCAAAGATGCCATCAAAAATATCCACTGTGCTTGGCACTAAATAACTGCAAGTTATGTGTATATAGTATGAAGGTGCTCCTGTAGGCAGATAATGATTTCAAAGACTTTTGCCCTGAAAAGCAGGCAGTAACAGATGTAACAACAATCATTAGGTGAAAACTTGCTTTTGAAGAACTTGAAAATGATGCTCAGTTCATACTCTGAGGAGTTGACTGATTCTTCTTTAGATTAACAGCAGGTGTTTGCAGAAGCAGGTAATATGCAGATGGTTCACTTTCAAAGAATTTAGGGTTACCTTTCGGGCTGTAAAAATAATGAAGCAAGTAATAGGGATAGCTACATTGATCAAGGCCTACCCCAATGAATATGTGAAGATTTAAAGAAAGAGAAGACAATTCAGTTGACATTGCTAAATCTATTTTAACACAGTAACAACATTTTCATCATCTCAAGTGTAGGCTTATTCTTTAGGTATGATTTTCAGGAACTTTTTAATTTAAAAAATTTTTCTTTCTGTACCTATTTTTACTTTTAATAAGCTTGGATAAAAAAAGATGTTTTTCTTAGCCTTTGCTGTTATAATATGTTAATATATAAGAATGTATTTTTTAAAATTCTCATTATTTTCATTGGGATCAAACTAGTAATATTTTACAAGTAGTTATCCCTTCAAATAGTGCAAATATGAAAAAAAGTAACCACTTCATAGGATTAATGATGATTTGCATTAATCAGGACCTAACTGTTCTAGGCACCTAGTCCTTGCTTGAAGAACTTGGATAAGGGAGAATTCATCATCTCTCAAGACTGTCCATTCCACTTTTGAGTAGTTCAGATTGTTGGGAAGAGATCAAAGTAAAACAGTTCCTATTCTCAATAAGCATATATTCAAATAGAAAAGGGGAGTGGAGGACAGAATATTTACAAAATGAATGCAAGGTAGTTTGTGGAAGGGTTCCACAAGCAGCCACAAGAGCCAAGAAAAGCTTCAATGAAATAAAAGACGATTCTTGAGTTCAGTCTTGAAGAAAACCAAGAAGTAATGGAGGAACTACATGGGAAAAGCTTTTAAATGTGAGAAGAAATATCCCATGGTGTGAATAGGGAATAGGCCAATATGACTAGATCACAAAGTGTGAGGAGGTGGTAGGAAAGTATAAGATAATGGAAATGTAGAAAGGGGTCAAGTTGTAGAGATTTAAATGTCCAAATCTATATTGGTGACTTTCCTGTATACGTTCACATCAGACTCTGCATACAGCTACCATTTTTCTTCTGATTGGAATGTTTACTTTTGTTTTCAGAATTTCATTCTTTTTTTTTAAATTTTACTGATTTATTTATTTTCAGTTTTCAGCATTCATTTCCACAAGATTTTGAGTTCCAAATTTTCTCCCCACCTCTCCCCTCAGCCCACCCCAAGACAGCGTGCATTCTGATTACCCCTTCCCCCAATCTGCCCTCCCTTCTATCATACCCCTCCCTTCTCTCATCCCCATCCCCTCTATTTTCCTGGAGGACACGATAGATTTCTTTACCCCATTGCCTGTATATCTTATTTCCCAGTTGCATGTAAAAAACAATTTTTAATATTCATTTTTAAAATTTTGAGTTCCAGCTTTTCTCCCTTCCTCCCTCCCCACCCATCCCCACTGAGAAGGCAAGCATTTCAATATAGGTTATACATGTGTAGTTATAAAAAAAAAGATTTCCATAAAAGTCATGTTGTGGAAGACTAATTATTATCCTATCCTGCCCCCCATTTATTCTGTTCTCTCTTTTGACCCTATCCCTCCTCAAAAGTATTTACTTCTAATTATGCCCTTCTCCCATTAGCCCTCCCTTCTCTCATCTCCCTACCCCCCACTTATCCTCTTCTCCCCTACTTTCCTGTAGTGTAAGATAGAGTTTCATACCAAATTGAATATGCATGTTATTCTCTCCTTAAGCCAAATGTGATGAAAGTAAGGTTCACTTTTTCCCTCTCACCTCCCCTCTCTTCCCTTCCATTGAAAAAGCTTTTTCTTGTCTCTTTTATGTGAGAAATAATTTGCCCCATTCCATTTTTCTCTTTCTCCTCCCAATATATTCCTCTCTCACCCCTTAATTTTATTTTTTTTTGACATCTTCCCTTCCTATTCAACTCACCCTGTGCCCTCTTCTATATGTATATAATCCTTTCAACTACACTAGTACTGAGAAAAGTCTCAAGAGTTATAAATATTATCTTTCCATGTGGGAATGTAAACAGTTCAACTTTAGTAAGTCCATTATGATTTCTCTTTCCTGTTTACTTTTTCATGCATCTCTTGATTTCTTGTGTTTGAAAATCAAATTTTTTATTCAGCTCTGGTCTTTTCATCAAGAATGCTTGAAAGTCCTCTATTTCATTGAATGACCATTTTCCCCCTGAAGTATTATACTCAATTTTGCTGGGTAGGTGGTTCTTGGTTTTAATCCTCGTTCCTTTGACTTCTGGAATATCATATTCCAAGCCCTTCAGTTCCTTAACGTAGAAGCTGCTGGATCTTGTGTGATCCTTATTGTATTTCCACAATACTGGAGTTGTTTCTTTCTGGTTGCTTGCAGTATTTTCTCCTTGACCTGGAAGCTCTGGAATTTGGTTACAATATTCCTAGGAGTTTTCTTTTTGGTATCTCTTTCAGGAGGAGATCGGTGAATTTTTTCAATATTTATTTTACTTTCTGGTTCTAGAATATCAAGGCAGTTTTCCTTGATAATTTCATGAAAGATGATGTCTAGGCTCTTTTTTTGATCATGGCTTTCCAGGAGTCCCATAATTTTTAAATTTTCTCTCCTGGATCTATTTTCCAGGTTAGTTGTTTTTCCAGTGAGATAGTTCACATTGCTATTTTTTCATTCCTTTGGTTTTGTTTTATAATTTCTTGATTTTCATAAAGTCATTAGCTTCCATCTGCTCCATTCTAATCTTTAAGGAATTATTTTCTTCAATGAGCTCTTGAAACTCCTTTTCCATCTGGCCAATTCTGCTTTCTAGGGCATTCTTTTCTTCGTTACCTTTTTGGATCTCTTTTGTCATTTGAGTTAGTCTGTTTTTTACAGTGTTATTTTCTTCAGCATTTTTTTGGGTCTCCTTTAGGAAGCAGCCGACTTATCACTCTTATTTCTCTTCCCAGTTTTTCCTCTACTTCCCTTACTTGATTTTCAAAATCCTTTTTGAGCTTTTCTGTGGCCTGAGAACAGTTCATATTTTTCTTGGAGGCTTTGAATGGAGGCACTTTGACTTTGTTCTCTTCTGTTTGCTTGTGTTGGTGTTAATTGTTACCAAAGTAAATTTCTATAGTCTGATCCTTTTTTCAGTTTTTGTTCATTTTCCCAGCCATTTACTTGACTTTTGAGCGCTTTGGTCAAGGTAAATCTCTGATTCCAGTGGGGGGTGGGGGGTGTAATGTCAGCCACTCGATCCCCCACAATCTGGGCCTAGAGCTCCAGAAACAGTCTGTGCCTCTGCCCCTGCTGCTGCGGTGGCTGTGGCTGCTGTGGCTATGCCGCCCTGGGGCTGGGGTCAGACCTCTCCACTCTCCCACACTGCTCCCACAGGTTTTTTTCCACTGACCTTACAATTTGTCCTTGGCATTTTGGGGTCCTGAAGTCTGGAAACTGCCACAAGTGCCAGAGATTCAGTCTCCCCAAAGCCTTTTCAGGTCCTGTCTGTGCTGGTGTGGCCCATGCTGGACTGGACCCTGCCCCCAGTGTGGTGCAATAGACACTTCCTGACAACCTTTCAGGCTTACTTGGGCTGGAGATTTCCTTCACTCTATCATTCTGTGGATTCTGCAGCTCCAGAATTTGTTTAGAGCCATTTTTTACAAGTATTTGTCTGGGCTTGGGTGCAGTGTTCTAGAAAGTGCATGTTATCATTCCTCCATCTTGGCTCCGTCCCCCAGAATTTCATTCTTAAGGATTTTAAATGCTTCCTCAGTTGACTTAACTTTTAGAACTTTAGTTCCTTGAATCCTACCTATTTTTCCTTTGAGTCCTTTGAAGTGTGACTTCCCAAATTATGTGTCAGACAGTGCCTAGATTTCATCTCCTTTATCACAGACTGCAAGAGGGATTATTCACTTCTTCCAAGGCTTTCCAATTACTTCCACTCCAGGAAAAGCTAGATAATTGAAGTCCCTTATCACCATAGCATACCTTTGTGTCAGGCTTACATTTCCTAAATCTTTTGTCTGTTTCCTCTTTTTGTATAGGTATTCTATAATATATACTGATGAAAACCTCTTCTGTTTCTCTATGAGTGGGTCTAAAGATCAACATAATTTCCACCATATTTCCCTACCTGGTTCCTGCATTTTTTTATGTGAATATTATTTCTTAATGTACTATGTTTCCCCAATCCACATTTCTTTTTAGTTCTGTTTCTTTTGTAAGGGATACACATTCAGACTCATATTGTAGACAAGGTTTTTGTCCAAATGATACCTTGGAAGTTAAATTTGCCTCCTTGCACCGAATCCTCTATTTACTCTTGCTTGTTGCATAAATATGGGGCATTTGTTTATGGATAGTTGAGGCTGTGGGCTTTGCTAGTGAGTCTTTTCTTGAATTTTGTCTCATCTGAACTTAAGGCAATCTCAACTGGCATCCTTCTATAAACTGAAGAGGGATTCCCTACAAATGGCTAAATTCTTTTTGTGTTCCTGTTAGAGGATTGCTGATTACATTGCTAATTGTGTGAAAAATTGTGCAGCATTTTCTGTAATCACAAGTGGCTGTCTGATAAAAAAGCCCATCATTTCAACCTCAGTATTATCTCTCTGAGTCATAGAATTTCATTATCTCAGGAGAACCAGAGGAGTCTACAATGGGTATAAGTAAACTGTGGCATATTAGCAATGTTGACTTATGTACATACAGTTACATAGAAGACATCGTTAAGGATCAATTCGAGCATAAAACGAGATTGGCCAGTCATGTTGTGAGACGGATAACATCTGAACAGCTCAGATGTTATACTTGTATCCACAGAACATTAAAATATCTGGAAGAATGTCTCTTAATACATTGGATAGGTCTTTTGGGGCAAAGTGTGAACGAGACTTGCACAGGAAGAGAAGGCTAATATAGGATGGCTTATTTTCTGTACCAGTGGAGGAAATAATAATATTGAAAAGATAATGAAATTATCCAAATATTTGTCAAATTATTGCCTTATTATTTGGAAAATAGATTTGCTTTATTTGTAGCAGAAAGTAGCCAGAGTGGAGCCAGAAAGTAGAGGTTACAATGAGGCATACTGTGTGCTGCGTGTTCATCCTTTGTTGCTGAAGAAGACCATGCCATCAGAGAACTAATGACATGACTTGCACTTGAATTTTTGTTTTGAGTGAGGGAGAGCTGTGCAGGTCACCAACCTCACTTCTCCTCCGGAGCCATCTGAATCCAATGACCAGATATTCATCAGGATGACTGGAGATGACCCAGGATGAGGCAGTTGGGGTTAAGTGACTTGCCCAAGGTCACACAGCTAGTGAGTGTCAAGTGTCTGAGATGAGATTTGAACTCAGATTCTCCTGACTCCTGCACTGGTACTCTATTCACTGCACCACCACTGTAGCTTAACATAATGAAAAACTTTCCAACAGAGCCATTTAAAAATTAAATTCGTTCTCTAGTAATGTCATGATCTCCCTGTCATAGGAATGGTCATGCAGAGACCTGATAAACACGTCTTTGATCTACAAAACATGTTGTAGATGAGCCTTTCTAAGGCTTGAAAGGAAATCAGAATAAAATACATATTGACCCCTATGTAAAAAAAAATAACAGCAAGAAAATCCTCCCTTACTCTGTGCCCCCCTAAATATACCGGACTTTCCCTGTGATCACAAGATATGAAATCAAACAGTATTTTTTATGGCATTTTGTTAAAGTTAATATGAACACTTTTAACAAATTGTAAATAATTTGAAGTATGTTAGGATGTGGGTGGAAACTAGACCTGTAATGTCATTAGTTTAGAGAACCCCCGTGTAAGGAAACTTCCTCTACTAATGCAGGTTAGTACCTTCTTTGTAACTTAAAATCTTAGCTACCTGGAGGACAGAGAGGTTAAATAACTTGTCAGAACGGCCAGGTTATGTCACTCAGGCAGTCAGTAAGAACTTATTAAGTACCTACTATGTGCCAAGCACAGTTCCAAACACTGGAGGTGCAAGGACAAAGAATGAAACAGATCCTACTTACATTTTATCAAGAGAGAAAACAAGCACTTACAGATATATGTAAGCATTTAAAGTAAGTGAATAACAAATATATACAAAATACTTAAATCCCAAGTAGTTGAGGGGGAATCCAGAAAAGCGTCATGTAGAGGATGGTGCCTGAGCTGTGTCTTAAAGGAGGAAAGGAAAGAGGTGAACAGGCCTGTGGAACAGCTAGTATAAAGGCACATAGATGGGAGATGGGGTGTGATGAATGCGTAGCACTCATAGTTTGGTACTCTGTCTCAGAGTGTAGGAGAGTTTCCAGTGAGACCGGAAAGGTAAATTGGGGTCAAGCTATAACAAATTTTAAAAGCTAAACAGAAATTTATATTTTACCCTGGAGACATTAGGGAACCACTGAAATTAATTGAGTAGGACAGTTACAGGTTAAATCTGCATGTAAGGAAAATTAACTTTGGCACCTCTATACGTGTAGGATGAACTGCAGTAGTGAGAGATTTGAGACCAGGAACCCTATTAAGACACTATTGCAATAATATAGGTGAGAGATAATAAAGACCTCAGGTAAGGTAGTAGCTGTGGGAGTGGAGAGAAGAGGCTAGGCCAGATGTTAGAGATGTTGTGGAAGTAGAAAGGGCAATATTTTAGCAACTTGGTTGGTTGTATGGTATGAGGGACACTAAAGAGTCCAAGATAGTGCCGAGATTTTGAACCTGCGCGATAAAGGGTCCACTTCTTACCCACTAGGAATAGGGACAGGAATGACAATAAGTAAGGCCAGAAAAGTTTAGGTCATAGTAGACCTATACCAGGTAGAGGAGTGTAAACTTTATCTGATAAGCCGTTGGAAGTCACTGAAGATATTGAAACAGAGAAATGACCTGATCAAATTTTTGCTCAATGAAGATTAACATGACAGCAGTATGAAAGATATACATGTGAGGGTAGAAGATTATCACATTGATGATAGCCAGATGAGTAGTAGTAAGGACCAGAGGAATTAATAAGGTGTGAATATAAGGTAAATTTGCCTCTAGGAGACTGAAACATCCCCAGAAACTTAATAGCTGGCATATTGCAGTCTCATCTGGAATATAAAATTATTTACTTGACCTTTTGTTTCCTCAAGGATTTCGACAGTATGAAAGAGGATCCAGAAGGTTTGGGAGCAGATGCTCTGCCCTAGCAGCTATCTCCATAGCAATAGCAGTGGATCTATTGTTGGGAAGCTCCCTGCCAAGCATTGGCTTTACTCATAAGGTCCCTCTTTACCCACTGGCTTTATATACCCTTTGGTAATTGTTATTGCTTGTCCTTCGTTTTTCACAAATAGGACCATGGCATCAGGAAGGTGATGCCATGACTTGCAAGTGAATTGGATTTAAGTGAGGGAGGGCTGTGCAGAGTCACCAGCCTCACCTTCTCCTCTGTAGCCATCTGGATCTAGTGGCAAGGTATAAATCAGAACAACTGGAGAATACCCTGGATGTAGTGGGAGACCTTGGCCTTTTTAAGGTAAGCTTACCAGATCTAAGTTTGA
The DNA here is from genome assembly GCF_028372415.1 of Notamacropus eugenii. Classification (NCBI taxonomy): domain Eukaryota; kingdom Metazoa; phylum Chordata; class Mammalia; order Diprotodontia; family Macropodidae; genus Notamacropus; species Notamacropus eugenii. The sequence goes on along the minus strand of NC_092873.1, from coordinate 379,566,803 downwards.
CTGAGGCTACACCAATTCAGTAAATAAAGCTAGGTGGTTGTATTCATCCTTTGTTTTCAAAGGGGACCATGATATCAGAGAAATGATGACATGACTTGCACTTGACTTTGTTTTGAGTGAGGGAGGCTGTGCAAGGTCACGAGCCTCACTTTCTCCTCCTGAGCCATCTGGATCCAATGACTAGATATTCATCTGGATGACTGGAGATGGCCCAGTGAAGGAGACCTTGGCCTTTTAGGCTAAGGCCTTTTCAGGTGATGTAATGGCCATTCAGTGAATAGGCCTCTTTAAAAAGTAGTCCGGGTGGGGGGTGGTCATGGCCCAGAAAAAAAATAGATGAGTCATGCTGGGAGGGGCAGGAGCCTCAGGGTTGTTGTTTGGAAGAGAAGCTTTTAGTATTCACTCTAAATCAGGAGGGTCCAAAAACAGCCATTGAGTGGACTTTGGGCAGGGAGCTATTGTTGAATCCTTGGGCTTCAGAGTGCATTTTCTTATCCAAGGTAGATAACTCTACTGTCCTCTACTGCTTCCTGTCTCTCTAGCAGAGGGAAGGAGAAATGGCTCTAGAGTCAGATGACAAAGGGTTCAAATCCTGTATGTGAGACTCTGGACAAATCACTTGAGTCTCAGTTTCCTCATCTATAAAATGAGAGGGTTATTGGCCTGTGAGGTCCCTTATAGTTCTATATTTATGAACCTAATACATTTAAATAATTGCCTCATAGAAATAATCATGAAAATGATTTGGCCGTCATATGGCTAAGATAAATATTGATTTTGTAGGCCTTGTAAAATTTAAGTGACTATCATTTTAAAATTTGTATGTTTTCCATAATAGCCTAGTTTATAAGTAAAATGCACCTTTCTCACATAGAAGGAGGGGCTCTTTGCTTTATAAAGTCCTTAGAACTCCTAATTCTCACCGATTGTAGGGCTTTTATTTTAAGTGCATTTCAGTTATCCTGTCCTTTTTCAGTCTTCTGGGAATGCCACATCAGCAGCTTCTTGAAACATCAAACATAAACAAGTTCTGCAATAAAGATTAGGCTTTTTAAATTTTTCTGTATTAGGTAGCTAGAGAGTGATTTAACTACAGAATAAAATTATATATTCTCTGCTAAAAAACTTCACTAGTACCTACTTAATAAGGGTAAGGGAGTTCCATAGTATCTGGGCTTAGTGCCAAAGTTCTTCTGAAAGAGCCTTTTTGTTTTAAGCTGGTGAGGTCATAGAAGTGAAAGCTGAGTACCAGAAGATTTAGCTATTTCCTGGAACCTACTACTAAGGATAAATAGAGCTTTGAAAATAAGTACTACTTTAAGAGACCAGCTCTAAAGGAAAACATGACCATTTTGACTATTTCCAGTTTGATCTAAGATGAGAGATTGGCTAGCCTAAGTCTTTGAATAAAGACACTGACTATTCAAAAGGAACCTGAAGGAACTTACTTAAATACAAAAGGTTTCGTAATAGGGTATCGTTTCTAACCTGTACAGTGGGCAAGATACCCAGCATGAGGATCCTTACCTTACAAAACCCTTGAGTCTCATCAATAATATTTTAAACTAATTAATTATGGTTGACTCATAGGAAGATATGGGCAGACATGTTTGTTGTCATTGTTTTTGTTTTCTTCTCCTTTCTATCATATTTGTCTTAAGTTCAGGGTTTAATCAAGAGTAACTAGCCTCTGAGGAAGGGAGTCATGTTTGTGAAAATAATAACATGATTTATAAGCCAGAGTATCATTCTATTAATATACAACAGAGAATATACCTTTATAGCAAGTATAATACTTCTGTCCACTATCCAAAGCACCTCTTTTTCAACATCAGTGCAACTAGCAAACTAAGTCAGTTTTATAAAGGTTACTTAGTGACCATGGCATCAGAGCATAGAAAGTCAGTAATCTCATGGGATAAGCATAGAAAGTCAGATAATCTCATATCCAAGTAGTGGTAGACTTTGGGATATTATCACTGCCCCAGTATAAAATACATATATATAGTGCATAAAGAAACCTTCACCAGCCACTTTGCAGGTCTTCAGACATCATCTCCGATCTTTGTATTGGATGTCTTACCATAACTAGAATGTTCTCCCTCTTCACTTTTGCCTCTTAGTTTCCCTAGCTTTCTTCAGAACTCAGCTCAAGTCCAACCTTGTTTTTGTTTTTTTTTTTTGCAGATACCTTTCTCATTCCCTAAAGTTGCTAATATTTCTGCCTCTCAGATTATCTTCCATCTATTTTGAATGTATCTTATATGTACCTAGATATTTATATATTGTGCCCCCTCATTATATTGTGATTTCCTTAATAGCAGGGATTTGTGTTTGCCTCTCTGTGTATCCTCAGCATTTATTACAGTGCCTGGTAGATGATAAGTACATAATAAATGCTTATTTACTGAATAAATAAATGCTAATGAATTCTTTACTGTCCGTCTCTCCTTTTTTCCCCAGTATTCCTTATTAGTTATCAGGTGCTTTTGTCATGAAATTAGTTCATCTTGGACACGTTACAATTAATCATTCATTTCAGTTCAACAAATCTAACATACTCGCCATGCTAGCTACCACTGAGCTGGTATGATTAATACTTTAATTTCATCAGCCATATTTATAAATTCTCTGAGGTTTAGTAATTTCTTCAGAAATTTCCATATGATATGACATATATGTATATTTTGTTAGCTTCAATATTAAAGAGTAGTATTCTGACCTTGTTTCTAAACTCTTACAGTATACCTGTTTTTTTCCCCTCATAGCTACCATGCATTTAACTATACAGTCAGCAAATATTTTTGTTGTGAGTCTGCTTGATATGTACACAGAGCTCTGTACTTGGGATTCATAAATCCTACTTTAGGTACTAGTCACTCAACAAGCATTTATAATTAATATATAATTATTATATTAATATTTATTATTATATATTATATGCCTGGCACTGTGCTGAGTACTGGGTATATAAAAAAGGAGAGGCAAAAATAGAAATGGCAAATGGAATGTTATATTCGAAGAAATTCAGGTAGGCCAGACCAGTGTAGCTGAATTGACTGCATGGAGGGCAATGATGCAATGCATAACACGATTAACAAGGTAGGAAAGGACCAAGTTTTAAAGAGCATTAAATGACAAACAGAGAAGATTATATTTGATCCTGGAGATAATACAAACCCCTTGAGTACGGAGGTGATATGATCTGACCTACATTTTAGGAAAATCAGGCATCTGAGTGATTGGAGTGAGAAGAGACTTTGTGCAGGGAAACACCATTTACAAGGCAATTGTAATAATCTGGATTTCAGAGAGCCTGAACTAGGGTATTATTTATATGAGTAGACAGAAGGGGTATATAGAAGGGATGTTGTAATGGTAGAAACAGCATTTGGCAACCAATTGGATATGTAGGATAATGCTCAAGAATTATACCAGGTTACAAATTTGGTAACTGGGAGGGTGATGGTGCCTTTGACACTAATAGGGAAGTTTTGAAAAGGAAAAGATGGGGTCCTGGTGGGGAAGATTTTTAAAAGTTCTGTTTTAGACATATTGAGTTTGAGTTACCCAAAAGTCAGTTGGTGATACATGACATGTAGCTCAGGAGACAAACTAGAGCTCCAAAGATCTAGGGATCATCTAGATAATAGAGAAAATCACTGAACCCATGGGATCTGATAAAATTCAGTGAGATAGTATAAATGAAAAGAGAAAAGAGCCTTGGAACAACCACATTTAGTGGGCTTGACATTAAACACCAGCCAACAATGGAGACTGAGATGGAGCAGTCAGAGACCAGTCAGCCAGTCAGTAAACATTTATTAAAAGCCTACCATGTGCCAGGAGCTGTGCTAAATGTTGGAGAGAGAATGTTGCAAAAATCTAGAAAGGAGAGTCTGGAGAAGGTTAATTGCTGTACAAAATCAGGAAGGATGAGGATTGAGAAAAGTCCATTAGATTTGGTAATTAAGAGATCATTGATAACCATGGAGAGAGAAATTTTCAGTTGAATGATGGTGTCAAAAGCCAGAGTGCAGTGGGTTTGGAAGGAAGTGAGAGGAGGAAAAGTAGAGCCACTGAGTGTAGATGACTTTCTCAGGATTTCAGCCATGAAGAGGAAGAAAAATCATAGAAAGATGACCAGCAGGGATGGTATGACCATGTGAGGATTCTTTTAAGAATGGAGGAGAAATGGGTGTGTTTGTGGGCAATAGAAAATGATCCAGTAGATAGGAAGAGATTAAAAGTTAGGGAGTAGCTAGTATTAGGGGGTGCAGTTTGCTGGAGAAGCTGAAAGGCGATGGAATTATGGGCATCCAGCTTGGCTTTTGAAATGAGAATGGTCACATCTTCATCTGATACTGGAGTAAAGGAGGCAATAATGGAAGATGTGTAAATGATGAAGTAGGTGAAAGGGGGAGCTCTCAGTGCTTTTAATTTTTTCAGTTAAATACGAGGTGATGTCATCAGCTAAGAGTTTGCAGGGAAGGATGCCTTTACAGTCCTGATAAAGGAAATGAAAACAACCACTTTGGAGAGTAGGAGAGCAAATCAATTTGGATTACTAGCTTGTAAGATCCTAGGCAAGTGACTTAACCTCTCTAAGTCTTACTTTCCTCATCTGTAAAATGGAGATGCTAATAGCACCTGCCTCACAAAGTTCTGAGGGTCAAGTGAAATAATATATGTAAAAAGCTTCTTACACGTTAGAGTATTATATAAATATAAGCTATTACTACATGCAGAATACTGTTAGGCCACGTAGGGAATCCAAAGCAGTATAAAAATTCATATCTTCATGAAGTCTATGGGTTAGTCTTGGGAGGTACGGCCTACACGGTACAAAGTAATATGGTATATGTGCCAAGTAAGTGGTACAGATAAAATATTCAATAGTAACCTAAAGGCAATACATAAGAAAACCTAGATTTTGGGGTTATCACTGTCATTAGCAAATAGTTGTTGAGTATCTGCTGCATGTATGACACTAAGCTAAGTGTTATTGCTATCTAAATGTAAGTGACACATCTCAGAGAAGGCAGTTTGTCCTTTTGCATAAGAAGATTATAATTTAAGAGAGGGCAAAAAAACAAAGTAACTTTATTTACTTGTACCAAGACTATACAAAAACAATATTAACCATAATGACTTGTTTTTGGTCTGGACATGTAATTTTATCATTGTATAAAACTGTCGTTATGAAAACTTCCCCTCCACTGATGAAGTCTTTTCTTGTTTTAGGAAGTTGGCCTGGAGCCCAGAGAGATTAAATGACTTGCCTATGGTCACATTCACTATAGTATAGAGACAGAACTGAACCTAGATTTTCCTGACTCCAGGGCAGGCCCTTTATTTCACTCTTTCATTATTGCCTGTATTAAAGTGATAATGTAGTTGAGCATCTATTAGAACTGACTTGATCCAACAGAGATAATTCTAAAGAACCATTCACCATTTTCCTGACTAAGAAACTTAAGTTAATGTCATCAGTATCCAGGAATTCTCTGAAAAAGATAATAAGTCAAATCTAAGCTTTATCTCACTTTATGGTACATAGTGCTTCTCCCTGAGCCCTCTTTCTGTCTGTTTCCATTCTCCATCTCCTTTTCCTTCTTTAGTATGCAAAGATCTTATGTAGAGATTTCCCTGATTTTTCCCTTTGCATCTCAGCTGGTCATTTGATTTCTCTTCAGAGTTGCATAAAGTAATAGAGTTCCTTTGCTTCTTTTTATTAATTTTCTTTTTTTAATTGTTAACTTTGAAAACATGAACATTTCCCGATACAAAGAAATGAAAAAGAATTGTATACAAAATCTCTTATTGCATACAGCCAAGAGTTTTTTAAAGCATTTATTAAATTTAACAGAATACCAGCTGTGCCCTTCTGAACTTCCCTTGTGTTCTCTCCTTTTTTTATATATAATTTTTCATTGGTTCTCTTTTCTTCCCTTTTGGCATCACCATCAGTATTCACCCTCTTCTCCTTACAACCCTCATCTTTTCCCCAAAAAGTGAAGGCTCTCTCATAAGAGACTCCCTATACTTGTGCTGAGGAAAAAAAGTAGTTCCAGCTTGAAATGACTGTCACCAACAAAATCTGTATTCAGGATTCTGACCTGCACACAGGCTAAGATTACCTACTTTCCCTTTGTTAGGTAGTTTATCTTACAGTTTCAAGTTGAGTTGGGGGAGGAGGGAGGCAAAAAGTGAAGGAGTCCCCTATTGTTTGCTGAGTAACCACTTTGGTGCATTATGTGTATCTCAAACATATTCCTAGTTCCCCTAATAATATATAAAGAAAAATTGTCTAATTTTTCATTTCGCTCGATTCTGGGACCAAAAGTAAACTTTTCCCCCCCTTAAGAGCTGTTAGAAATAAGTAGACTGTCATAGAATCTTAAAACAAGACCTGGAGAGAAAACTATAGAGGGCATCAATTGTAACACCCTTGTTTTACAGATGAAGAAACCAAGGCCCAGAAAGATATAGTGATTTGCTCAAGGACATGAGAGTAGCAAGTGGCAGACTTCAGACTCTAAATGCAACATTTTTTCTACAGTAGGAAGTAGGGGAAGGGAACAGACATTAAGTGCCTACTGTGTGCCAGGTGTTTTGCTAAGCACTTTACAAAGATTATCATAACTTCTTAATAACCCTGGAAGGTAGGTGCTGTTATCATCCTCATTTTACATTTGAATAAACTGAAGCAGACAGAGGTAAAGTGACGAGCCTAGGGTTACACAGTCTGTTAGTGTCTGAGGCCAGATTTGAAGGTCTCCCTGACTCCAGGTCTAGCACTCTAGTCATTGCATCACTGTATCAGGATAACTCCAACTGAGTTTGATCAAGTAGCATACCCAAGATGCATCCTACATTTTGGAAACAAATTAGCTAGCACTATTTTCAAAACCTAAGAGAGGAAAGTAAAGATGAACTCATCAACATCCTTTCCCTACTCCATCTCCCAACATGTGAAAGAGGAATGCAAAAGACAATAGGAAATTCATTAAACTGTAAATACAACTGAAATTTATACATATACATGTATATATAAATGTAAATTTATATATACATATATGTAATATATATATGTATATGTATATATACAAAATGTTAGCCTGTCACACTTTCTCTCTTAATAAAATTCAGAATGTCAGATGGGAACTAAGAATAATAGGCTAGTGTTAAACTGGTTATGGATATTTTCCCTGAAAAATAGTATTACTTTGGGAAATCCAAATGCTTATCTCTTGTGTCCATTTGTGAAATCTAACCAGAATGGTCCAAAATTTCCATGTTAATTTAAGATGTAGTTTTAAAATGGTTAAGTTCAACTTTGGTTCCTCATCCTCTTCCTGAGGAATGAATTCTGCCCCTCTGCCTGCTGTAATCATCCTCTTACTGGTTTCTCTCTGCTACCTTTGCTGTTGAAATATCACCCTTGGCCAGCTATAATTCTTTTGGGAGGGTGCACAACTAACCTGAATCTTGGAGTTTCAAATACACAAAGTGCTTCATAATCCTTCTTATATAGTCACTTGTCAGTTATACAGAATAATTAAGAGAAGTAGTTTGTATGATCCAAAATGGTTGATAATTTAAAAATTACTTTTCTTTTGACTTTGGGTACATTAAATTAGAGAGGCAGTGTGGCATAGTAGATAGAGAGCTGACTTTAAAGCTAGAAGGACCTTTGACCTTTATCAGATGTGTAACTCTGTGCAAGTCACTTAACTTTAGTGTCCTAGACAATACAAAGATGTCAACCTTTTTTGGTAGGACTTTTCTAACCTGAGACTTCCCTCTATCAGTGAAATCAAAGGCCCAATACCTACCCTATGGAGTATGTTGTATTATTTTTATTTTACTACAGGTTTGCCTAATTATTTTATGTAGGGTGATAAAAAAAATCAGTGTGAATTCATTTATCATACCTCATTTGCTCAAGAGTAAAGTAGTTTAGATTGCAAATGGGCTATGCACTGGTAATATGTATACATATAATTAAGAATTTTCTCCTCCATTCATTCTAGATTGGACATTATTGTTCTTGTATGACTGTTAACCTAAATGTTAAACTTCATGATACTTATATTTCAGGAAAGTATCTGAGACAAAAGAGAATTGACTTTCAGCTTCCCTATGACATCCTCTGGCAATGGAAACACAATCAGGTACAAAGAACATGATTCTTTGAATTTGTTCTCATAGAGAAAGAGAAAAGTTAAAGCCTTTGTCCCCTACCTACTTGTTATGTTGTCATTTAGCAAGTATTAAGAAAAGTCCCTGTGAAGGTTAGAGACTGAGGAAAATGAATTTGCACTTATTTTTTTAGCTTGGCCTATTTGCCTTTGACTTGTGCTGAGAAATGATAGTAGGCCTTAGGTTGCCAGATCAACCCTTCTAAGACAACTATAGACTTTTATTTTGGTAGCAAGCCTGTTGTGCAAAGATCCTCTGTGAGGCAATTCTCTTGAGAATTTAGATGTACTGCCAACAGGATGAAGAAATTTTCAGCCTTGTTTTTGTTGGCTTTTCCCCAGTGGTGTGGAATTTATTATTCACTTGCAAACTAAGATTATTCTACTACAGAAAGCAAAGAAAATAACACTTAAAGAGGGGAAGGGGATACTTTAAATCATGAGAAATTAAAATTAGGAAGATCCTTTTTTCTTCCTTTTCTAATTGAAAAGTTTTCACCAGTGATTTTTGTATTAGGCTTCAGCCACGGACCCAGGCCTTATAACGAGAAATAACTATAGGACAATAGAACTAGCCATGTAAATCAGCTGGATATACTCCCAGCCTTTACCAAAATGCCATCAAAGTTTAATCTTAAAAGGGCAAAAGCTGTTGACTTTTCCCTCTCTGTGTTATTTAGCAACTTCCCTTTTTGATTCTGAGATGATCATTATGTTAGATTATAATCAACTGGAAGGCCATTTAATACTGAAGGAGAATCAGTGTTTTAACACATCCACTGAGAAATTATATTAGACTTATTCTCAGCAAATTAATAAATATTCCTTTCTAACTTGAGAGTTGGTATGTTACAGTGGATGATGAGCTGGCCTCAAAATCAGGAAGACTAGGGTTCATATTCTGCCTCTGACGTATACCAGCTGTGTGATACTGGATGAATCAGTTAACCCCTCAGTGCTCAGCTCTCTTAAGACTATAAATTTCAGGAAGTTCTCTGTGCAATTGAAATCACAGTTCTAGAACCTGACCCTATCCTGATTCTTTCCAGCTCGGGCTAAGAAGCTGTTTTATATTATCCTCTCAGCTGAGGTGTTGGCAACAAAGCCCCTGAGTGTGCTTGAACCAGATTAAAATATAATTGGGAAATGTTTAACAAAATAAATAAAAATACAGCATAGATATTGTTCATTTGTGGTTTTCTAAGTCAGTATGATGCCCACAGAGATCTGTTTCTATTTAAGTTTGACACCACTGTTCTATAGCATAATATTACCAGACTGCCTGACTTCTAGTACATTCTTGGTTGCATTGATAAATATTTAAATGTGGGAGCTCCCTTTTCAGGCCTATCATTCACTAATTCATTAATTTAATTGCCTTAATTAGAAAGGGAAAATTATCTTTTTCCCAATTCTGAGCCTGAATACCTACAGTCATCTACTACAATCCTGTGCACCTAGACCACCCAACTAATCCAGTAGAAATCTTCTGCATGCCTCTTCCCTCACCCCACCCCACCCTATATACCCTGATGGCAAAGAGAACATTGATATCTCTTTATTCTTGAGGTTCTGGTTAAGGCTATCAGACAAAATGCCACTCAGTTCTTTACATCATTCTGGCTTCTCCTAGTGATTCCAATTCTTTGTCCCCATCTTCTAGTGAAGGTTCCCTCTATCCAAAGTTAAAACTTCAGCAAGAGTTGTCTTCAAGCGTATTTTACACAGAAATTCTTTTAAAATATTTCCATATGAGCAGAGTTTACTGATAATTTCCTGTCTTTGTAGTGATTGTTGCTACTAACTGACATTTGAAGTTAAATACTGTATCAAGACATTTCTTCTCTTCTTCTTCTAGCTATATAAAAAGCCAGATGTCCCACTATACAAAAAAATCCGTTCAAGTGAGTAACTTGTAACTATCAAAGGACTCTGATGACTTTTGTCTGCATTTGTTCTTAACCTACTTCTGTCCCCTTTTATTTTCTGCTTCCATCTCATCCCATCCTCCTAATTTTCCATGGCTTTACTGTTGAAAAACTGTATTTTATCCTGACTCACAGACTTCTCTTTCCTCCCTCCTCAAGATGTCTACGTTGATGTTAAACCTCTTTCTGGTTATGAGGCTACCACCTGCAACTGTAAAAAACCAGATGACGGCAATAGGAAGGGTTGTATGGATGACTGCCTCAACAGGTAATATTCATCAGCAATATTATAACTGGTATTTGTATAGTGCACGAACATTTGAAAAGTACTTTCCATACATTATCATCTCATCTGAGCCTTACATTAACCCTAAAGGTAATTGTTATCATCATTCCCCAGAACAGGTTTAGAGAACTGAAATTACTTGCCTCAAATCTTCCTGACCATGAAACTATGCCATACTACTACAACCTAAAGAGACTATTACTTTGAAATGTAAATTAAATGAGATGCATAATATACTATACCATTAGATAAATAAAATACGTTAAATTGACTTCAAAGAGCTTTACAAACCTAGCTAGAATGTTGCTGGTATAGAATACAAAATCTCATCAACAGAAGTTATAGGATGGATATTTTAGGTTAGAAAAAGAGATTTTAGAATTTCTGTTGACTGCAATCTTTAAAAATTATATTAATTACCATCTCTCTGAAATGGTTTAGTCCTGCCTGGAAGCAGTAGGCTAGATAAATTAATCTTAAATTCTTAATAAGAAAAATCTCGTTATAGTCAATCTGTGAGAAGCTCTTTCACTAACCTAGTAAAATGGCCTTTAGTTACAGTATTTGGTTAATCAGCAGGCAATTAAGAAACTTCTTTATGCTCTCAGTGGTCTGGCTCTGAATTCTCTTCTGATCCTGTAATAAGGAGAACAGCATAAGGCATAACTTAAGTACTAAAGGGTATGGTTCACAATGAGTTCTCTAGAAGTTCAGCATCTAAGACCTATTAGAAATGGAGTAATCACATTTCTCAAATATATAGGGAACTAAACCTAATTTATGAAATAAGAGCCTTTCCCCAGTTAATATAAATGGTCAAAGGATATGAATAAGCAGTTTTTAAAAGAAGATATCAAAATGATCAATAGTCATATAAAAAAGATAACTCGATTGGAGAAATGCAAATTAAAATTACTCTGAGGTATTACTTCATGCCTGTCAGAAATGACAAATTCTGGAGGGGATGTGGGAAAATAGCTACAGTAAAGGTGTTGGTAGAGTTGTGAACTGGTCCAGCCATTCCAGAGAACAATTTAGAATTATATCCAAAGGGGCCAGAAAACTTTGCCTACCCTTTGAACCAGCAATACTACTACTAGGTCTGTATCCCAAGAAAAGGAAAAAGGACCTATATGTACAAAAATAATTATAGCAGCAAATTTTTTTGTGGTGACAAAGAATTGGAAATTGAGGGATTCCCATCAGTTGAGAAAGGACTGAACAAGTTGGCACATATGATTGTGATGGAATACTGTTGTGCTGTAAGAAATAATGAAGAATATGGTTCTAGAAAAACCTGGGAAGACGTAAATGAACTAATGCCAAATGAAGTAAGCAGAATCAGGAGGACATTGTAACAACAATATTGTAATGATGCTCAACTGTGAAAGACTTACCTACTTTGATCCAGACCCATGATGAAAAATGCTTTCCACCTCCAAAGAGAGAACTGATGAACCCTGAGTGCAGATTGAAGCTTACTTGGTATTTTTACTTTCTTTAATAAATATTTGTTGAATGAATTTTTAAAAAAGAAATGGAGTAATCAAAGGTTGTCTCATGGAAGAGGTTGACTTTAAAGAAGTAGGTAGGATTTGGATGAGAATAATACTTTAGGCAAGGAGAATAAAATGAAAGAAGATGTGATGTTTGTGGCAGTTCTATGGGCCACACCTAAATAGTAGACTAGCCTAACCACAACAGTGGGGAAGGTACTGAAGAATATTGTACTCTGAACTCCAGTGCCTCCCTCCCTGTCTATTCTTCCAATCTGTTCTCTGTGCTCTGGGTTCATTTTCTTCCATTCACAATCTTGACCCTAGCTTGACCAGCCTAGAATCTCTGTCAGAAGGTAACTCAAAGACCATTTAGTACAACCTAGAACACCTACCATGGGTGGCTCTATTTATTAGGAATGTTTTTTTTTTTTTTTTTACATCAAACCTAAGTTTATTTAACTCTTTTCAACTTCTCTTGTTCTGTCCTCTGTAACCAAAAAGAATCAAGTCTAATTCTTCAAGATGATAATCCTTCAAATACTTGAAGGTAGTTGTCAAGTCTTCCCCCAAGTTTTCTCTGTGCTAAACCTAGAGCATTCTTATGTAACTTGATCTTAAGGTCCAGTTCTTTTTACCATCCTACTCACCTGTCTCTGAGGGTCAGTATAGGTCCTCTGAAGAAGTGCTTGGTTAGTGCTTTTATTAGAATTCTCAAGTCTTTCAAGGTTGCTTTTCTTTACACTGATGTTGTCCCTGTAAAATGCTTTCCTGGTTTTGCTCACATCACTCTTATCAGTCCATAATTCCAAGGAGTCTCTAAAAACAATCTCTTTTGTCATTTCTGTCTATGCAATGTTTCTTTATATTCATATACCACAATTAGTTTAGCCATTCCTCAATTGATGGTCGCCCTCTTAATTTTCCAGATCTTTTTTTTTTCCTTTTAATCTCCCTTCAGGGTCAGAAAATTTGTTTTGCTTGTAACTGTTTTGCCCTTGATATTATTGCAGTATTATTTCACTTCCTCCCTCCTTCCCTCATCTCACCTGTTTCCATACTGAGTTGGTGTATTTTCACACCTTACTCTATACATGTGTGTGTGTGTTAAACTTTCCCTTGTCTGACTCAGATAAGAATCAGGTTTACCTGATATCCATTCATTGTAGCCCTTCCCCCATGTTTGTTTACTCCTCCTGCATTCCAGTTATGAATGGGAAAAAGCATTTATTAAGCATGTACTAAGTATCAGGCATAGGTGAAGAAATCAAGGCCTAAAGAGATGAGAGGGGATTTGTTCAAGGATAGGTAGTGACTGGTAGATCTGGGACTTTAAATCCAATATTCTTTCTTACTTTAGTGAGAAGGGGAAGGGAGCAAGCATTTATTTAAACTCATACTGTGTGCCAGGCACTACTCTAAGCACTTTACAGATTTGATCCTCACAACCTTGGAAGGTGAGTTCTATTATTATCCTCATTTTAGGCTTGAGGAAACTGAGGCAGACAGAGGTTAATTGACTTGCCTAGGTTCACACAGCTAATGTCTGAGGCCAGATTTGAATTCAGGTCTTCCTGACTCCAGGCCTAGAACTCTATCAACTTTGTCACATAACTGCCCATGAGAAATAGTAAATTCATCTGCCTGTCCATACTAGCATATTCTTTTTATTTTGCCTTTTCTTTCCTTCCTTAAGATTTTCAAATTGATCTTCCCCTAGGTCCTCTGTCTTATTTAACTTGCTCATTTTGTTCTGAAGTGACACTTGTTTCTTCTCCTCCATTAGGATATTAGCAGTTCATCTCATAAGTTTTTTCAGTTGTTCAAATTTAGCTTTCTAGGTTTCTCTTGACCCTTGTCTTTATATTTCAAAATTTCAGTTCAGTTATAGTCTTTTTATCAGTAGTTCTCAAAAGATCTCTATTCCACTGAAAGTACATTTTTCATTATAGGATTATGCTTAACTTTGTGGGATAAGTTAATCTTCATTGTAATTCTGTACCTTTTGAAATATTTTCTGTATTTCAAGATCTCCTCTCTTTTATATAAAAAGCTGCCAGGTCTTCTGTGTATCTGGCTCTAGACACTTGGTACTTTTAACTATTTGATTTTGGCTACTTGCAGTATTTTTTCTTTGATGCGGAAGCTTTGGATTTTGTCCGATATTTCCTAGGATTTTTCCATTTAGGATTTCCTTGATCAGTAGATTTTTTTAAAAATGTATTTTCACTTTACCCTCTGATTCTAATGTCTCTGGGCAATTTTCAGCTATGATTTTTTGAAATATAATGTCTCAGGCTTTCTTTCTCCCTCTTTTAAAAAAAAAAATTATACTTTTCAAGAAGTCCAGTGATACCTAAGTTTTCTCTCCTTGACTTGTTTTCTGGGTCATTTGTTTTTGATAACAGGATACATTTTGTCCTATTTTTTTGCATTTTAGTTTTTTCCCCTAATATTTATTGCTATCTCTTGGAGTCATTGGTTGCTGTTTGGTCTTTCCTAATTTTCAGGAGGTCCTGTAACTCAGGAAAGATTTCCCTTTTTTCTAAGCTATTTATTCTTGTAGTTGTTTCCTCTAGAATGTTTATTCCAGTTTTTATCCATTCATTTCTTATAGATATTTACATGGTTTGTTGAAAATCCATTTTAGTCTCTGCTTGCTATAGTAGTGGATTTATTCTACCCTTTTTATTTTTATTTATTTATTTTTTTTTAGGTTCCGCACAAACATTCTTATTAAATACATTTTTACTGTAGTCATGCTGTGTAGAAGAATTAAATTGAATGGGAGAAATCATATAACAAACCGAAACATAATACACAAAAATTATCTGCTACATTCAGCGATTGAATTCCATAGTTCTTTCTCTGGCTGTGGAAGGCATTTTACCTTAGAAGACTATTGGGAATCTTTTTAAGTCCTTGCATTGCTACAAAGCTCCAAGTCTACCAGAAAAAACTCTTGCACAGTGTGATTGTTGCTGTGCACAAAGTTCTCCTGGTTCTGCTCCTTTTGCTCAGCATCAGATCATATAAGTCTTTCCAGTCCTCTCTGAAGTCTTCCTATTCATCATTTCTTATAGTGCAGTAGTATTCCATTACATTCATATACCATAATTTATTTAGCCATTCCCCAATTGATGGGCATCCTCTTGATTTCCAGTTTTTGTCCACCACTAAGAGTGCTGCTGTAAATACTTTTGTACATGTGGGACCCTTTCTATTTTTATGCTCTCTTGGGGATACAGTCCTAGAAGCGATATTGTTGGGTCAAAGGGGTATGCATATTTTTGTAGCACTTTGGGCATAGTTCCATATTGCTCTCCAGAATGGTTGGATCAGCTCACAGCTTCACCACCAATGTATTAGTGTTCCAACTTTCCCACATCTTCTTCAACATTTATCGTCTTCCTGTTCTGTCATGTTTGCCAATCTGATAGATGTGATGTGGTACCTCAGAGTTGTTTTGAGTTGTATCTCTCTAATCAAAAGTGATTTAGAGCATTTTTTCATATGACTATAGATATCTTTAACTTCTTCCTCTGAAAATTGCCTCTTCATATCCTTTGACCATTTATCAATTGGGGATATTCTACCCTTTTTAGTTGGAATTTTGGGTTTCTTTAAATCTATCATGATTCCTCCTAGTATTCAATATCTTTTGTTTATTCATCTTTACAGCTTTAGTTCCTTAACTGGGGCTTTGTGCTAGGGCCAAGTTCTGCTTCTTTTTGCCATTGTGGGTGAAGTAGTTGTTCCTGCTTAATCTCAGCCTAAGTCACTTGGATTCCATGTTGATGTCTACTTATCATGGTTATTCCCCCCCTCAGTCTTTGAGTTTTCAAGCTCTGGAGCCCTCTGTGACATCTCAATCTGAATACTGCTTTGACAACAGGCATGGTGCACTGATTATTAAAACTCAGTCTTTCCAGCTTTCTTTGGGCAGTCCTCCCGGGAGTATAGAACCTTATAAGTTATATATGTCTTTAGTCAGCCTCTGGTATACTCAGAGGCTACTGACTTGTTTTTCTGAGCTCTGGCATAGGTAAGGAGATCTACTACTTGTAGGCTTCTGGCTGATTTGTACAGTTTTGGGTTGGAAAAAGTCACTGAAGTTGCTGCTCATTGTATTTCTTGATTATTTTTGACACGGTACTGTTTTTAGATTTTTGCTGGATTTAGGCACATGCCCTTGGCTTCTCTCCAGATAGTCATCTTGGCTAAAAACTTTACAACATAACTTCCATACCTCAACAAATGTGGAATCTTATCAGTATAGAAATTGCTTCCACAACTGCAACCTACAACCCATTTGTCCTGTATGATTCTGGTCCTCGTCCTACTGTAAATCTTCCGTAGAGATTGATCCAGTGAACTAGAGACCTTTCAGCATTTTACAGATACTGGTCAATATTTAGATTTTCTATGTGTTATCATTCACCAGTCATTCTCACTAAATGAACAGTCTATCTCATTTTCTAGTCATTTGTCCTTGTTGGATACCCAGTAGATCTTATGAAAGCTGGGATTTGACCTCTGATTCTTTTTCTCTTTAGAATGATCTTTGCTGAGTGCTCCCCCAATACCTGCCCCTGTGGGGAGCAGTGCTGTAATCAGAGGATACAAAGGCATGAGTGGGTACAGTGTCTTGAGCGGTTCCGAGCTGAGGAGAAGGGCTGGGGGATCCGGACCAAAGAACCTTTGAAAGCTGGCCAGTTCATCATCGAATACTTGGGAGAAGTTGTCAGTGAGCAGGAATTCAGGTACAGTAAGTCCAGTGTGGAAAATGTTAGATGTTAAGACAAAGCACTTGGTTTTACTTTAAATTGTAAGCTAACTTAGTCTTCATGCATTCCTCCTTTCTTCAGGAACAGAATGATTGAACAATACCATAATCACAGTGACCACTACTGCCTCAATCTGGACAGTGGAATGGTGATTGACAGCTACCGCATGGGCAATGAGGCCCGGTTCATCAATCACAGCTGTAACCCAAATTGCGAAATGCAGAAATGGTAAGGAAGAAGGAAGGTGCACCCAAAGCTCTGATGAATCAAGTGGTATTTTGCACAGCCAGGAAACTCTGGTTATCATTAATGCCTCAGGGACTCTTGATTTCTCTAGTGTGGAAACTCCATCCACCAATGCAGACTGCAACCAGTCTATAAGTTATAGTCCTTTAGATTTAGAAATTAAGGATGGATAACTACACAAGGCAAATTAGGCAAATTCCCTTGATCTCACTAGTTAGATATTCCATTTCCATAACCTATTCCCAGGATAGCATTTAAGATTGATGGGTAACTTCAGGGACTTTTGGATAAGGAATCAGTTTGGCATTTAATTGGTTGATTTATTAAGTATTTATTAAATATATATTATTTGCCTAACTGTGTTTGGTACTGAAAAGGATTCAAGAAAAGCATGGAACTCGTTCCCTTCACTCCTCAAAGTTTATAACTATAGAAATTCAGAGCTGTAAGTGTCATTCCTTCTACAACATACCTGACCAGTGGTTATCGAGCCTTTCTTTGAATACCTCCAATGAGGGAGGAGGGGAAGCTAGGTCACACAGTGGATAAAGCATTGGGTTTGGAGTCAAGAAGACCTGAGTTCAAATCTGGTTTCAGACACTTAATAGCTGTGTGACTCTGAACCCTGTTTGCCTTAATTTCCTCATCTGTAAAATAAGCTATAGAAGAAAATAGCAAACTGTTCCATTATCTTTGCCAAGAAGACCCTTAATGGGGTCATGAAGAGTTGGATATGACTGGAAAACAACTAAACTAAGTAAGGGAGGACTTACTACCTTTCAAAGCAACACATAACACTTTAGGTAGCTCTAATTGTTATAAAGTTTCTCCTTTTGTAAAGCTTGACTTTTGACAACTTTCATACATTTCTCCTAATTCCATGCTATGGGCCAAACAGAGTCAATCTTATCCCTCTCCTACATGATGAATTTTCAGATACTTAGATGCAGCTGTCAGGCCAAAGTCCTTCCTATCATGGTAATGATTTTGTAGATGTTTTTCAGCTTATTCATGTCTTTACTAAAATGTGGTGCCAAGAACTGAACGCTCCAGATATGATCAGAGGAAATACAACTAGATCTGTCATCTGCCAGGACCTAATCACTTTACCTGTTGATGCAGCATGAAATTACACGAGTATTTTTGACTTCTAATCAACCTTTTGACACAATGAATTTTTTTAACTAAAATGTGACTTCATCCTCATAAAAATGTCCTATTATTTGATTTGGGCCAATAATCTAGCCTATCCATATCGTTTTCAACCCTAAGTTTTATCTCATGTCATAATTATCCTTCCTTGGTTTTGTATCATCTACAAATTCAGTAAGCATTCCACCTACTCCTTTAAGTTATTAATTAAAATGTTAAACAGCACCAAACATGGATCCCTGGAGCATTTCCCTAAAGATTTCACATGTTGACATTAATCTATTAATAGCTACTCTTTAGGTCCCCCATTCAATCAGTTCTAAATCCATTTTTCCTCTACTCCACATCTCTTCATCTTTTCCACAAGAATAGTATGAAATACTCTACCAAATACTTGACTAAAATGTACATAAACTATATATGGCATTTTCTTGATGTGGCTAATAACCCCATTCAAAAAAAGAAAGAAAGAACTGATCCCCTTTAGCCCCCTCCCCTGGGCCTGTCTTTACCTGTAAACTTAAGGATTTAGATCAGATGGCTCCTGACACCCCTTCACTCTCCAAGCCCATGGTTCTTAGAGACTGCATGGGGCCCTAGTGGAACAGCACTGGATTTGGAGGCAAGGACCTGGATTCCAGTCTTGGCTCTATGATTTGCTATTCATGTGCTACTGGGCAAGTTAATTACTCTCTTTGGGCCTCAGTTTATCATGTATAAAATTAGAGGGATGGATTAGATGGTATTTAAGGTCCCTTTTAGTTCCAAATCTATGAGCCCGTTCACCCCTCAGAACAGTTTGGGAGTTATACTGTCCTGATCTGCCCTTTTTTTTTAAGAAAAGAGAAACATTTTATAAACTTAAATACCGAAACTTAAATTCAAAAGAAAGGGAAAAGAAAGCATTGTCATGTGCATGTCGGAGTGTAAGAGAGGATTCAAAATACACAGCAATAAATTTCCATTTCAAAAAAGGCTATATAATAAATAGTACACATTGTGTTCAGAGCTATCCATCTTTTGTTTGCTTCCTTGATTTCTTTTGTTCTCTGCTGTGCACTTTTTACTTTGTTCTTTTCCCCTCTTCCTCCCCCAAGATAGCTACAATTAAGTGCAGATATGTATGTATATATATGTACACACATACACACAAACATATATATACACACTTACACGTACACTTACATACATATACCTGTACTAAGATATCTATAATCATGCTCATATAGAAACATATACGTTCATATGCATCTATATAAGACTGTACTATACTAGTTTGTCCTATTTTTCTGAGGATGGATAACATCTTCATAAGTCCAAATCTTTCTATGTATGTTCCTTCTTTTTCCCATTCCTGTTAATCTAGACACCTTTCTCTACCCCTCCCTTTATCCTATTCCCTCACCCTCTTATTTCATTATAAACTTATAAGACTTTTATTCCCTTCTAAATGTATTTATTGTTCTAACTCAAATCTAACGTGAGTAAGGTTTCCTCTAAAAATCTCTCCCTTATCTTCTTCCCTCGCTATCCCCTTAGCCTTTTAATTCTTTCTGAATTTAGAAGACTTTTATACTCTCCTAGATATATATGTATTGTTCCCTCTTTAATCCATTCCCCAGGAGAGTAGGCTTTCAGAACTACCAGCCCTCCTCCCCCATCTAATTCTTCTGTCATTTCTTCCTCTTGCACCTCATCTGTATAAGATAATTACTCTTTACCTCTTCCTCAGTGGCTTTAGTTTTTAACGTCAACATCATACTCAGGACTACCCCAGTCTTTCGAGCCACCCAATTACTAATAACAATCTTAAACATACATTTTATATTTCCTCATATGAAAAGTAAATAGTATGTCCTCACTAAGTCCTTTGTAATTAATCTTTGATATGTACCTTATATTTCTCTTGAATCTTTTATGTTAAATTTTCTATTAAGTTCAACTTTGTTGTTTGTTTGTTTGTTTTTTAACAGAACCCTGAAAGTCTGGCAATTCTTGGTCCATTTTTTTTTCCACTTAAGATTATGCTTACCTTTACTGGGTATATTTTCAGCTGTTACCCCAGTTCTTTTGCTCTTCAATATATAGTGTTATAAGACCTGTGGTCTTTTAATGTTGCTAGTGCTAAGTCCACCATGTTTGAATTGTTTTTTTCTAGTTACTTGTAATATTTTCTCCTTGAGCTGAGGGTTTCAGAATTTGACTGTGATATTCCTGTAGATTTTCTCATTAGACTCTCAGGTGATCAGTGAATTTTTTCTATTTCTACTTTCCCTTCTTGTTCTAATGTTTCAGAACAGTTTTCTTCAATTATTTGTTGTATTTTTGTATCAACATTCCTTTTTTGATCATAGCTTTCAGGTAGTCGTTTTCTCTTCTTAATTGGATCTCTATATCAGTTGTTTTTCTAATGAGATGTTTCACGTTCTCGCCTTTTTTTTCCCATTCTTTTTATTTTGTTTTATTATTTCTTGGTCTCTTATAACTTCTCATTCTCTTCTCGTAAGCTTCCCCTTGCACAATTCTAATTTTAAAAGAGTTGTTTTCTTCCTTAAGATTCTAGATCTCCTTTTCCAGTTGGTTGACTTTCTTTTCATAATCTTCTTGTTTTCCTTGGATTGTTTGTATTTTACTTTTTGGTACTGTATCAGGAAGTTGGGTAACGTGTTTCTTCATGAATCCCCTGTACTTGTAGTTGGTCACTTCATTGATCGATTTCTAAGGCTTTCCACACTGTTTGTCTTTAAGATGTTGTTGCTGTTCACTTCACTCTATATCAGTTCATTACCAGTCTTCCTGTATCACCTTATTTTTCTGAAACTATTGCCTTCTTCCAGCACATTTGTATACCATACCTTGCTCAGCCATTTCCAAATGGTGAACATCCTTTCCTTTTTCAATTTTTTACTACCACACAAAGAGCCGCTGTAAACATTTTTGTATATCCTTAGCGTTTATTTTGCTTAGGACTGATCCCTCTCTTAATCCACATTCCTTCTTCCCTCTCTCCTTTCTCCCTGTTGAGTGAAATGTATTTCTGTGCTGTAAAGGTATCCATACTGACATACTCAGGATGACTGCTAGTGTAGGTTTTTTGATCTGCTTTACTAGGAAAGATAGCTTTTTAAGTAGTCAACAGTCCTTTTTAATTACATCCAGAAAATAAAAACAGAGAACTAAAGACCAGAAGACAGGGGCTTCTCTGACCATAAGCAATACATACATCACAGATCAACAGACAACTCCAACTGTCTGATCATTGCATACATACATACATGTATATACATACATACATATGTGTGTGTATAAATAAAAAATACATACATACATATAATGCATTCCAGAGAGAGAAGCACCAATATCTGGGTTTTCAAAACCGGGGGTCTCCTTAAGAGCTACCCAGAATCTCATCTGGCCATATCACGTGACCATTCTTCCAATGAGTGAGCCCCGAAACAAAACCTTACCTCAGAGTACGTATATCACAGAGACTCAGCTCCTGTTTGGCTCAGAGTCAATAGACACGAAACCTGAGTGACTCAGCACAGCTGTGAACTATCAGGGTTCAAAAGAGATTGAGCCTTCAGATGCTCACAGATAAGCCTGAGCCTGGGAAACTGAACTCCAGAAAGAAAAAATCCAACTTTGCTTGCTGTTACCTGTTCTCAGCTCTGTGTGTTTGCATATTTTTTCCCTCCTTTAACCAGTTCGTATGAGAGTGAGATTCAGATGTCACCCACTATCCCCACCCCTTTCTCTTTATATAGACTTCTTCTCTTATTATGTGAAATAATTTTCCCAATCCTTCTTTCTCACCACCCCTTATACCTGCCTTTTATATCACCTCATCCCTGTATCTCACTGCGCAGTCACAGTTGATGTTTATATTATTTACCATTATATAACAGGCGTGATGGAGATGTAACATTGTTAGGGGACCTGAAAGCTATCAGAGCTCCCAAAGGATTCTGATCTAGGACAGAATCTGATAGCTGACTTTCTGGTTTGAGCTTTGCAAATTCCTGACCTAAGCTTGGATGTGAGCATCATGCCTGTGGACTTGTTTCTTTTGGCATTCCAATAGACTGTTGCTAGACTCACCCATTGTCACCCAGCTGAAAATCCCTGCTGGTTCAGAGTGACAGAATTGTAGACTTCCCTATAGGTTGGGATTCCTACTTTGTTTCTTACTCTGAAAGTCAGAGTGGGTTAGAAGGTAGAACTAAGACCCTGCTCCACTGCCAGTCTTAAGTGCCACACAGTATTTTCTCAGATAAATAAATACAGAATATGTGTAATTCCCCCTCCCCAAATGGCACTTGAAGTAATAATGAAGGCCACTTTTTTACTCTTTCCTTCCAAGACTTTCTTACATAAAGCAGAGCAGTGAAACTGGAAAATAAGATGTACAGGCAGTGGGATATAGAAATCTGTTTTGCCCCACAGGAAAATAGAGGGGCATGGGGGATGTAAGAAGTGAGGGTAATAGAAAGGACAGACTGGAGTAAGGAGTGGATGGGGGTGCCTGCTGTCCTGGGGTGGGGAGAGATGGGAGAAAATTTTGATTCAGATTCTTGTGGGAGTGAATGTTGAGAACCGAAAAATAAATTTTTTATATATATATATATATATATATATATATATATATATATATATATATATATATATATATGTAAAAACTGAGCAATGAGTTCAAGCAGGACTGACCTTAGGCATCAGCCAGGAGAACGTGGGATGGCTGTCTAAGTAACGCATCCTAAAATCATAAGTATTCATAATCAAAAGGACCTTTTACATTTTCTAGGTCAGCCTCTCACCTGATGCAGGAATCCCCTTTACAATCTTTGATTCTTACCTTTAAATAACTATGAAGAAATATTTCCCTATCACAAGGGCCCTAGTTAGCCCCCAGAATAGAAAGGAATCGCTCTACATTATCTTTAAAACCCTGGTCACGTATGAAATAGCAGCAATGTTTTATACCAGCTGAAGAGCTATTTCTCCTTGAAGATCATGCTTCATTTTGTGTTTTAAAATGTACCCCGAAATAAATATCAGATACAGCTTATTTTTGTAACAATCTAATCTTAATCCTCCCACATCTCCTTTCCCATCTACTTTTATTGATAGAATCTTATTTTGATTTTTCATTTACCATCCCCACAAAGACTACATAAGAGTATGGTTTAGGAATCATCTTACTTTACTTCTTCCTTTCTAATCTTTCTTACCTTCTTCATTCTTTTAGAATAGATTACAGAGTACCTTGAACCTGAGGTACTCATCTACCATAGGACCCACACTGAGAGTATGAGAGTATGTGTTGGAGTAGGGGAAAGGTGATCAACTTTTTTTCAGCACCTATATTAAAAAAAAATTTTTTTATTATAAATTATGTGTACTGCTGTACTGTACTAATAATTTTGTTCAATATAAAATTTACACGAACTGTGGGAATTGAAAAATGGTGAGACAGAAGATGAAATGACATTTGATCCTAGAATCAGTACCAGTTTGAAATACAACAGTGACATAGTTAGACCTGAACTTAGGAATATCAATTCAGCTATTGTGTGGAGGGAGGATGGGTGCCATGAGATGAACCTTGAAGCAGGGAGATAAAATAGAATGCTATTGCGCAAGATTTGTTAGTTATTGTCTCGTGTTCAGAGAGGACCAAAATGAAATCACTGTGTTTGGGTTGAGGTACATGTGTCTGACGGTGGCTGATCAAATCAATACAGGTTTGGAAGGCTCTAGCACAGGTCAGGCATAAATTGTCCATGTGGACAGAGTGAATATGTCTCTAAATTTGTGCATCTCACATTTCTTTTGAGCTCCTGCAATTCTGCTTTGCAGACTAGAGCACAGTGCTTTCTTTGATAAGGGTATACTGTACTGTGTGGTCCTGTGCCAATGTTTCCCATATCTCACAGTCGATTCAAAAGTTCTTCGGAGAGACTTGAGAGTGTCCTTGCATAGCTTCTTCTGACCTCTACCTGAATGCTTACCTTGTGTGAGTTCTCTGTAAAATAGTGTTTTAGGCAAATGTATGTTTGATATTCAAACAGTATCGGCCAGCCCATCGGAGTTGCACTCTCTGCAGTAGAGTTTGAATGCTTGACAGTTCTACTCAAGGAAGGACTTAAGTGTCCAGTACCTTATCTTGCTAGGTGATCTTCAGAATCTTCTAAGACAGTTTAGATCAAGCGATTCCATTTACTAGCATGGTGCTGGTATATTGTTAAGTTTCACAGGCATGAACAGTGAGTTCAGTGCAATGTTCTGTAGACCTTGTAGTCTAAGCAACATGTGATGAGAACCTGAGCAAGGGTGATAGCCATGTGAATAGAGAGAAAGGGATGTATTATAAAAGTAGGGAAGGAGGAAGGAAGGTAGAAAGGAAAGGAACATTTCTTGAGTAAATCTTTGTACCAAGCTCTGAGAATGGATATTGAACATTGAGCTGTTACTATGTATAAAGCATTGAGCTTTGTGCTGGAAATTCAAATCAAAAAGTAAAATAGTCCCTCTTCCCCAGGAGCTCACATTCTAATGCATAATATAACACATATAGAAGGTTTCAGCTGCAAGTCAGATAGAAAGTTCCCATGTTCCTTAAGAGTACAGTGGCAAAATAGATAGTAATGCCTTTTCTTTAATGTCATTTACACTGATAAAATTATGTCAGTTTCTAATACCTGAACCGTTTGATAGCTCTATCAACTTCAAGAACAAGAATTCTCTTTTCTGATTTCTTCAGTATAGTCCAATAAACATTTTATTAAGCACTTACTGTGTGCCAGGCACTGTGTTAAGTTCTGAGGATACAATTAATAAAACAGGAACACCCTGCCCTCAGTTTGCAATTTAACAGGGGAAGACAACACAAAAGTTGCTAAGCCAGAGGTGGGGTGAGGGGGTGCCAGTGCATGAGAGGGCAGTGGCATAGTGGAGAAGTCAGTGGGTACAGCTGAGTGGGAAATGAGATATCTGAGGATATGTGTGTCCTGCCCCCACCCTATCCTTCCTACCCCCTTAAATGGAGGTTGAAGAGTTCATAACTCTACCCTCCAGGGATCAGGAGATACTGATGGAGGTATGAATTCTAAGGCTAATTGGATCTTCTAAGATGATGAAATTTCATAATGATGAGTTTAAAGAAATTATATTCTATTGGAGGTGGCAGTGGTTCAGCTTCCCTGGCACATGCTGCCTCCTGTCTCTCTTTCAGCTAGGTTGGCCTGTCTGTGAGTACCAGTTGGTTTGCAGGAGATGAGAAAGATTGATCTCCTTCTCCATAGGATTTGTGCTAAGCTCTAATCTTTCTGAAGTTCGGGTTCTTAATTTTCTGTTTATCTCTTGTTAGATTTCTCCCACTATTATAATTTTACTTTATTTTATTCTCTGCAACTTGATTAATTTTTCCTTAAGTCTTTAGATGCTGTGTTGTTCATAGTTTGTGTATGTGTAAAAAATACAAATATATGTGTGTATATATGTATATATATATTCACATGTACTTGTTTATATTATTATATAATGTTTTTATTATTTATTTAAAGTATGTGTATTTATCACAGGTGCCTTTAAAGATAATGTAGTTTCCTAGCTTGTCTTGTTTTTTCATGTCTATTTTTATTGTAAGCTTATCTAAAATTTTGATTTCTACTCTTTTTTTCTTTACTTTAGCTAAGGCATAATAGATTCTGCTATAACCTCTAATTTCAACTCTATATGAATCTTCCTATTTGAAGCATATTTCTTGTAAACTACATATTGCTAGATTCTATTTTCTAAACCATTCTGCTAATCTATTTTGTGGGCAAGTTTAGCTCATTCATGTTCACAGTTATGACTGTTAAATTTATATTTCTTTATATCTTATCCTCTTGTACTTTTTCTTCTCATTGCCCCTACCCTCCAATTTACAATGAAGATAATAAAGATTGTAAAAGACAGGAAGTTTGCCTAATACGTCTGTTCTATAAATAATGTCAGGTTTTTACTTCCTTTCTCCTGTTCTCTTCTTCTTCCTTACCACCAGTCACAGGTTTTTACACTGTTTCTTTCTTTATTTTTCTCCTTCTCTTTCCCCTCCTTTTACTTATGATTGTTCCTTTACCCATCCTTCCTTTTAAATCCCTTTCTTCCTTTCCCTGTAGTTACCCATTGAGTTTAATGTATTAAATACCTCCCATGTTCCAGACTCTGTGCCTGACATACTGGGGATAAAAATAAAAGCCAAAGAGAACCCCTGCCTTCAAGGATCTTACAGTCTAATGGAAGAAGACAGTACACAAAAGGAAGCTCAAAAAAAGGGAGGGAGCTACTCAGTGTAGGGACAGTGTGGATGGTGATGATGAAAGAAGTCCAAAAACATCGTAGCTGGTATGAAATGAGGAAAATAACTGTACTGAGCCCCCTCTTTAAATAGATGTCCTAGAGTCCGTGGCCCTGACTTAGTCCTAGAGGTTCATTCAGAAGGCCAGAGGGTACTAATGAGATGCAAGTACCAGTTAGATTCAATCTTGCAATGTAATTAGATTTCCCAATGATTATTTTCCTAGGAAATGAAGACATGATGGAGAGTTCCAAAAAAGTATAAAGCAGTGCGGCTACTGGGTAATGGGGAGAAAAATTGAACTGAGCTTCTTCTTTAAAAAGTGGCCCTGGAGCCCATGACCCAGTCTGCAGGCAAAAAGTCCAATCAGAGGTGCAGAGGACATTGATGAGATATGACTCAGGAAAATAAGAATTTAAATCCTGCCTTAGATACTTGCTAATAACTTTGTGAGCCCTGAGCAAGTCACTTCCTCATCTGTAAAATTGGGATGATAATAATAGCAACTTTCTCTTAGGGTTAAGGATAAAATAAGATAATATTTTAAAGTTCTTTACAAACCTTAAAGCACTGTATGAATGCTAGGTACTGTTGTTATTGTTCTGTGTAATCCTTTAAGATACTAGGGTTTTGAGAAGATGCTCATTATTTCTCCCACTCTTAGCTTGTAGACAGTTCATCTTCATATAGTCCTTTCCAATTAATCAGATGTGCATACCTTCCTATGTTTCTCTTGCTTCCTGTATTTCAGTTTGTGCACTCACTTCTGGACTTTTTCAGGAATGCTTAGCAATCATCTTTCATTAAAGTTCTTTTTTTCCTTCTATATAGCAGTATACTCAGTTTTTCTATATAGCTTCTTAGGCTATGAACATTTATCTTTTGTCTTTTGCAGTATCCTGTTCCAAGCTCTCCTCTTTCTATTGACAGATGCCAAATCTTACATTTACTTACTGCAACTCCATGGAACTTGAAATCTTTCTTTTTGGCTATTAGCTGTATATTTTTTTTTCACCTAAAGGCCCTTAGTTTTGCTTATGACATTTTCTGGAACTTTTTGTTGCTGTTGGATTCTATTTTCACTTAGCCCTCTAGTTCTAAGATATCTAAGCAGTTTTCATTAATGATTTCTTGAAATGTGGTATGTATGTAGAATTTTGTCCATCTTTTTAGATAGTCCAATTCTTGATTATCTCTCCATCTGTTTCAACACTATATTTTCTGCTTTATTTTCTTGTGCTTTTTTATTTTGTTCAATCTTTCTTGTCTCATAGAATTGTCATTTTCTCTTTATCCTATTTTAATTTTCTTTTAGGATATTCATTCTCTTTGTCATGTTCTTCTACCCTACCTATTGCATTTTATACCTCTTATTTCATTTCTTCAACATACTCTTCTAGTCCTCGTAATCAAGATATTCTTTTCTCTAAGGCTGTGCTTGGATTTGTTGTGAATTTACTCTTTTTCTGAGTTTATTCCTTGGACTTGTCTCAGTCCAAGCTTTTGTGTCTGTCCAATTTTGTTTTTACATACTCATGTGTCCTGCCTCAGTTTCAGGATTAAGAGTTTAATCCTCTCGATCCTGAATTCAGTGACTAAAAACATTCACCACTTTCTTCAGGAATTGTCTGGCCTTGCTTAGTGATTATGATTCAGGCCTATGCACCTGAATGTTAAGTTGTACTTTGAACTGTTGTGTGGATAAAGTACAGACATCCTGGAAGGTAGTCCGACCCTACCTCTTAACCCAGATGGGGATAAGGCCCCTGAGTCACTCCTTGCCATGCTGGAATCTGGTCTAGCCCCATCTCTTGCCATTAATATGAGTGAGACTTCTAGGTTGCCCGCAAAGGGTGCTGGTCTGCCCCATTCTCCTTCTGTGTTACCAGGTTACTTTGTATTATATCTCTCATCTACTCTGTCTGATGTCTACTGTGTACTTTACATGATTCTGATAGTCTTTTCATGCAGTCATGGACTGAGTGAAACATATTACTTTTTCTCTTTTTGTACTCCTTTATCATTTTTTATTCTTATTCATCTTTTTAAAGCATTATTCAGGTACTTTTGAGTAAACTGGCCTCTGCTAGGTTCTCAGTGTCTTCCCTTAATCATGCCAAGGAGCCTTACGTGCTGAAGTTGAGATGGAGTTTGGCAAGGTGATATTGTGGTTTACAAATGCCCGAGAGTTGGCACAGTGGCTTGGTTCCTTACAAGATAAGGTGAAGAAAATTCACTTGTTAGAGCCCAGGGACCAAGAGGAGGGGAGTCTAAATCATGGGAGCAAGAAAAGGCAGAGTATAGACTTCATGATTTGGAGATGGATAGAAAATACTATAGTATTATTATTCTGGACAAGATAAAATAAAGATCTAATATGAAAGATATTGTGGAGATAGAAACAAGATTTGCCAACTAATTGGATATATGAAGTGAGGGAAATTAGGATTTGAGGATGACACTGAATTTGCAAACATTAGTTAGTGATCAGAAAGACTTTGGTGCCATGTTCAGAAATGGGGAAGTTCAAAAGATGGGGTATTTAGGAAGAAAAATAGTGTAATGAGATCTTTGATATAGTTTGTAACTCATCCATACTTGCACATCCTTTTCAGCTCACTCTCTCCCACTAAAAAGAAAAGGGAGGAATGGAAGGAGCAGGTTAGCAAAGATATGTAGAGTATGGGGAAGCAGTACAGCAAGCTCCCTCCCACAGTTACTCCAGCAAAAATCTAGGAAGAGCACTAAAGAAAGTGATGATTGGGAAATCCAAGAAGAAACCATAATAGGATATTTTTTTTCTGTCCCAAGTCAGCACAGGCCATACCTTGAGGCCTGCAGGTACTGAAGAAGGAATCTGCACAGAGCTTCTAGCATGGAAACTTGGCTGGATTCTACCTATGTGTATGGACAGGAAGTTGGAAGAAAAGGTAGTTGTGTCATTCTGAACCTGAAACAGAGCTACAGATTAAGTGCAAACTTAGATTGCCATCTGCTTCTGAGTAACCAGATCAAGAACTTCAACTAGGCATGGAGCTACAGCTCTGTCATCCAAACCCTAGAGCAGGATCTTGAATTCAGCCCGTAAACTTGGTCTGGTCTGAAGCTGAGTAGTCAGAGTAGGGACCAGGAATCAAGTTCAGAATTCTGTCACATTAACATTGTTGCATGATAGATTCAGTCCGCAGACTCGGGCTTGAAGCTGAACCTGAGTAATCAGACAGGGACTGTGAAGGAAGGATGAGTCTTACAACTCCTTTGTTCTGATTTGAGAACATGATATGAACCTTTAGATTAATACTATCTTCTGGAGCTCTAACCAGGAGCAAGCTTGAAGTGATATTTCCTCGTCTAAAACTGGGGGTGGTGGAATCCTGCAAATCTACCAGGAGGGCAGTGATCAGAATTAACATCCTAGAGCAACAGGCACAAAAACTTACCCATGTAACAAATCCCTACAATTAAATCTACCAAACAGAAGTTTATGGCACAAAGAGACAACAGAAAATATAAAAATGAAATCAGGAGACTTTTTTAAAAAGAAGAAAATGTAAAGTATCTTCTATCAAAAACAGTCCACTTGGAAAGCAGATCAAGGGGGGGAAACAAAGTCTAAAAATTATCAGACTAACCGAAAAATCATGACCTAAAGAAACCTCCATATCATATTTCAGGACATCACAAATGGAAACCACTTAGACTTAGTAGAACCAAAGTACAAAGTGAAATTAGAAAAAATTCACTAGTCACCTCTGAAAAGAAATCCCAAAATGAAAATCTTAGAAACATCAGAGCAAAAATTCAGAGCTTCTAGGTCAGGTTAAAGAATACAGCAACCAGCTAGGAAAAAAAACAAAAGAATTCAAGTACCAAGGAGCCACAGTCAAGAATTACACAAGGTTTGGCAGTTACCATATCAAAGACACAGAGCTAGGAAGGAGATTTTTCAAAAGACATAACATTACAGCCAATTAGTAACTTCTAAAAATTGAGTTTAATCCTTCAGCTGGGGAAAATGGGCCTTTAATGAAATATAAGATTTCCAAGCATTACTGATTAAAAGAGCAGAGCTTAGTAGAAACCTTGAAATACAAATACAAGAGTCAAGAAAAGCATAGGAATGTAAATACATTTGAGCATTTGAAAGGGTTTACACTAGGATAATATATTTACATGCTAATAGGCAGAAGAGAAATGTGTCTCTTCAGAGCCCTAAATAAGACAGAGTTCCTAGAAGTCATTTTGTTTTATTTGAATAATCTTAAAAGGAAAAAAAGAAGGGGAAGGCACAAGTAATGCACTAAGGATAAAAGAATTAGGAAAAGTCAGAGAACTTACTATGTTAAATAATTGTGGTGAATATTTAATAAGCCTTTTTAAGACCTAACAGTGCTAAAGACACTGTCACCATACTTTTTTGTAAAAAGGAAATTAAAAGGCAAAGAGAGGAAAAAAGTATAAGAAAGAAGATGGAGCAAAATAAAACAATTAATGATCATAATTGTAAATGAGGAGGTATGCAGTGGTTTCAGCAGCAAGAGCATCTTCCCAGTTTTGAAGTGCCTGAGTTGTGCCTCTTTTATGAGTACCTTTCCAAAGCTGCCAAAGTCACAACCTATAGTGACTGTGTGTGACTGAAAGAACATAATGAAAAAGCAGTCCTACCAGAGGAGACGTAGCAGGACTTTGAGTGAGAAGTGTGCTATTCGGGTCCTGGAAAAAAATGACATAGAGAAGTACATACCTATATCAAGAAGAAATTTGCTAAATATAAATAACCCCACTGGCACCGTGTTATGTGCAGTAACTTTGACAGCTATATAATTCATGAAACTAAGCACTTCATTGATTTCTACCTGAGCCAAATTGTTATTCTTCCATTTAAGTCTAGTTAGAACCTGGAGTATTCTTTCTACCTAAAGATCCATTCAAAGCACAAGAGCTGTAACCTAAATTCCAAGTACTAGGCACTGAAAATCTTCAGCCTTGTCATGGGAACGCCTTCATCTTTAAGCCCTCATTGTGTTTTTGTTCTACAGGACATCCTATGTATTAGTGTGTTATGTTTATAAAATAGTTTACAAAACCAGCTTATGTTTGTATTTATTTCCTATTCCATATTCCATTCTTTTGACAAAATCCAGCTCCTCTTTTAAAAATAAACTGTTGACTGAAAAAAAAATTAAACTGAATACTAATGAGAAGGATTTAGCCTTACAATGGAAGAGCATAGCAATATGTATTAAAAAGTAGGCTCCAACAATATATTTATGGAGAGCACATTGAAACACAAAGATTCACATAAAGTTTTAAAATAGATGGCTGAATGAAAAACTGTTTTGCTTATGCTAAATTCAGAAAATCAAGGAATAAATCATCTCAGACAGGGCTACAGTAAAACTACATTCTTAAAAAGGATAAACTGGGAAGCTTATGCTTAAAGGTATCACAGGCAATGGAATTTCTATCAATACTAAACATATATACACCAAATAACATAGCTTCTAAATACTGACAGGAAAAATTAAATGAGTTATAGGGAGAAATAGATAGTAAAATCATAATACTGGAGTGTCTCAACATACCCCTTTCAGACCTAGAAAAACATAATAAACAAAGGCACCAAATAGAATTTAGGAATGTTAGATATGAAAGATGTTTGTTTATTCATCAGAATAGATTATGTAGTTAGGACATAAAAAACTCACCAAAAAATGTAGAAAAACAAATATTAAACATGTTCTTTGTTGACTACAATGTAATAAAAATTAAATAAAGGACAGTGAAAGGAAGAATTAAAGATTAATTGGTGACTCAACGACAATTCTAAAGAATTAGTGGGACAAAAAATACATCCTAGAAACAGCGTAAATTTTTGTCAAAGAAAATGACAACAGTGTGACAACCTACCAAAACATTTAGGATTCGGCCGAAGCAATCTTTAGGGGAAAATTTAAAGAGATAGAACAAATCAATGATTTGGGCATACTAGCTAGTGAGAACATTTATTAAGCACTTACATGTCATTGCAGTATATGATATTATTGAGCTAAACGCTAGGGATACAAAAACAAGGGGGTAAAGATGATCCCTACTCTCAGTGAACTTAAATCCCCAGTAGGGAAAGACAAACCATAAAGGGAGATGGAAATCAGTCAGTGAGGAAGAAAAGATGATGGTCCAAGAAGACAGATAAACATTGTGGAGGTAGGCAGAGAGCAGTGTGGTGGTGGAACAGAATATGAGGTGGAAATGGGGAGTGAACAGTATTGTTGGACTTTCTCATGATACAGTGATTCCATTGAGGGACTTAGTTAAGTCACTGATGAGGCTCTCAACTTGGAGTTTAAAAAAAGGGGGGGGGGGGGAAATAATTTTTAAAAACCAAGCTAAACATTAAAATAGAAATTCTGAAAATAAAGAAATAAACAAATTGAAAGAAAAAAATTGCATTGAACTAATAAAACTAGGAACTGCTTTAAAAAAATCTGTTAACTAATTTGGTATTTCAGAAGAAGAGGAGAACCAAAGTACCGATATCAAAAATGAAAAAGGAGAAATCATACCATGATGTAAAAAAATTTTTTGAACTATGTTACCTCCACTATGCCAAAAAACTGACAAATGAAATAGAGTAGTATTTATGAAAATACAAAATGTCTTGATTAACAAATAGAATATTTAAATAACTCAGTCTCAGAGTGGAAAAACATTGAAGAAGTCATAAATGGAATCCCAAAGAAAGGTTAAAAACATGGGCTCAAATGGGCCATTTCAGGGAAAGGAGCAATTTGAAAAAAGTTAAGGAGTTAGAAAAGTAGAGCCGGAGTAAATGGGCCCAATTAATCCCAGTAATTATAGACTTGGCAAAAGTAGGAAAAGATTGGATCCTACCAAATTTTTGTGTAAAGCAAATATGCTCTTGATACCTAAACCATGAAAAGTCAAAACAGAGGAGGGGGGAACTGTAGACCCTAATGAACATCGATGCCAAAATTTTAAATAAAATATTAGCAATGGTGCTATAGCAACATGTCACAAAGATTATACAATATAATTAGGTTAGAGCTATACCAGGAATGTAGGGTTGTTGCAGTAATGGGAAAATTAAACTAAACTTAATTGTCCATATTAGTAACAGAATGAAAAATCATGTGATTACATTCCTAGATGTAACTTTCTGATAAAATACAGTACAAATACAATGCCTGTTTCTGCTAAAAGCACTGAAAAGCATATTCATGCACATTTCCTTAACGTAATAAGTAGCAATTATTTAAAATCAAGAGGAAGCATTATTTGTAATGGGTGTCTAAACTAGAGAACTTTTCCAGTAAGATTAGGGGTAAAATGAGTATATGCATTAGTACCACTGCTATTTTTTTCAATTTTTAAAAATTATAATGTAAAACTACTGCTATTTTTTAAATTTAATTTTTTTGTTACATTTTGTTTGAAGCTGCTACCTCCTTTGCTTCCACAGTCCCTTCTTTTATTCCCCACCACAAACCAATCAGAATTATAATCTGTCTCCATTAATTCTGGGATCTCATTTTATACTTGCTGGTGTTTCAGGTGTCTAGATACATTACTTTGGTTGATTCATTATAAATATGGAGCTCTCTGCATTTTACTTTGACGCAGCAATTCCAGCAATAATAATAATAGCTAGAATTTTAATAACATTTCTAGTTTTGCAGAGCACTTTACAGACATCTCATTTTATTCCTACAACAATCCTAGGAGGTAGGCACTGTTATTATCCCCATTTTACATATAATGAAACTGAGTTTGGGAGAAGTTAAGTGACTTGTCCAGGGTCAAATAGCAAGTATCTGAAACTGGATTTAAACTAAGGACTTCATTACCCAGGTCCAGCCCTTTTTCTACTGTCACAGCAACTAGGTAACTTGTGAATAATAAAACGATACTATGGCAAAATCTATTCAAACCTTGGCATTTCAGCAAAATGCAAGTTCTCTGGTAGCACAGAAAGGATGAGGGCCCTCTGACCAGACAGGGTAGCCTTATGTTTGTTTACCTTATATTAGAATCAACTTAAGCTTAGCAGATTTGTCATTGAGTACAATTTTCTCAACTGACTCACATTTTACTTAATTATATTTTATTTTAGAGTGCTATTCGATTTTCAGTTACTTGGCCAATTTGCACATCAATGGTCCTGCCTAGTTCAGTACTCCTAAGAAAAAACTAAGTATTCTTATTTCGTTAAAGAATTCTTTTTCTCATACAAGAATATTCTCAATTTTGTAGGATCGTTTTGGGGATACAATCTGATTTCCCTTTCTTTCCAATGCTGGACTCCTTACTAGTTAGCAAACAATTATTAAGTGCTTACTGTGTGCGTAGCACTATCTAAACCCTTGGAATTCAAGAAAAGCAAAAGCAGTTCTTGCCATCCAGGAGTTGCCATTCTACTGGGGAAGATCTGTAAGTGACTAGGTGCATACAACATATATGCAGAATAGATAGAAGGTAATTTCTGAGGGGAAAGCACTAGCAGCTGTATATACTAGGGAAGACCTTGTGCAGAAGGTAGGGGATAAGAAGAGTTTTTAAGTAAACCAGGTAATCTTGAGAGGTAAGAAGGAAGAGCTTTCTACCTGTGGGTAGAGCCAATGCGAAGGCATGAAGATAGGAGACTTGGGGTATCATTTGCAAAGAACAGCAAGTAACTGGATTGTAGAGTCTGTGAAGGAGAGCAGAGTATAAGGATGGAAAGGTAAGAAGGAGTCAGGCTTTGAACTGCTTTGATGCCAGAGTACTTTATAATTGGCTCTGCAGGTAATAGCTTACCACTGCATTTTACCAGGTACAAAGGTGATAGGATCATCATGGTTTAGGAAAATCATTTTGGTAGTTGAGAAAGGATAGATTGGAGTTAGGAAAGCATTGAAACAGGGAGACCACAACTAAAAGGCTATTGCTATAGCCCACTTGAGAGAGGATGGGCACCTGAACTGGTGCAGTAGCTATGTGAATAGAGAAAATAGTTATGTATGAAAGATGTGAAGTTAAATGTCAAGATTTAATAGGGCCATTCACTCTGATTCCACTTTCCTAACTCCTTACCTTTTTTTCAAATTGTTCCTTTCCCTGGAATGGCCTCTGTGCTGTGATCTCACTTCCTGGCTTCACAAATAATGATAATAATAACTAATATGTATAGTACCTGCACTGTGCCTAGCACTTTACAAATATGTGAAATCCAACCCATCCTTAGTGACTCAGTTCAAAAGCCTTAATTTTTATGAAGCTTCAATCATCCCATAGTCAAAAATACTTTTTCCTTCCTCATAGTTCTGATAGCATTTTGTTTGTATCTAGTGTACTTACCATGTTTTCTTTTGTTTATCATATTCTTCCTATTCAGTTTTATACTTAATATGTTTGTGGATTGTGTTATCTTTATCTTTGAATCTCGTTGGGATAATAAGTTTATAAGAAACCATATTAAAATACAAGGCAAGTTAGAATTAAGTTCAAAATTGTGATTTCTACTTCAAAATATCATTAATGTCAGTCCTTCCTCCAACAGTGCAAATTGTAATTCATACATACCTTCTTACTCTGTGAATCTCTTGTCCATGTCCTCCCGAAAGTCCTCCAAAGATTTCAGCTCACTAGATGTTCTTTAGGTCTTTTTTTTTTAGTCATTGAATAAATTTTCAAGAAGTACTCAGGCTCTCCATCTTGCTCTTCTTTCTTGTTTCCTGACTGGCACACATCTTTTTTTGATTATACATTTTCTAGATGATATCTTGTGTGCTATTTCTTGTACACAAGTCATAATTGGTAATATTCAGCAGTTGACTCACCATATAGAAGAAATAGACTTCATTGTGTTGTGTTTAAAATCTGTCAGAAACATTTTATTCATATTACAAGCAATTGTAGAGAAGCACCAGTCAACCAGTTTTTCATCTCAAAATGGGCTCTACTTAAAGCAGATTCCAAGTACCATTTACAAAATGGAAAATCCACAATATTACATAAATGGAAAAAAATACAGATAAAAATACAAAATATGGGGATCTCTTTTATGGTTTTGTATCATTTCTACTGATTACATGGATACAACCTTGGCAACATGGTCAGCAGTTTTGGTTTATCAGAAAGCCAAGGACAAATGTCATAGTTCTTAAAATACTTAGAAGGCCCTAGATTATTTAGGCTTCCCCATTCCCTCTTTTTGTGCTTTCCTAGCATAATAGACAAAAAAAAGAGAGAAATAAAGTGGCATAAGGGATAGAGAGCTAGTGTCAAAGCCAGGAAGACCAGGGTTCAAGTCCCATCTCTGACACGTAATAGTTGTGTGGCCTTGGGCAAGTCACTTAACTTCTTATCTTGAAGTAACAGACTATGGAGGGCTGGGAACTGAGAATTGGGAGATTGGGTGTAGGCTACAACGAAAGGCCAGTTGTGAGAGGATTACTAGAATGGATAGATGCCTCTGGCAAACATCAGGGAAAGTTCAAGGATAGTTGGGGTGGTGGGGAGGTTCCAGAACCTGTACCCTGTCTGTATCAGTAGTGCAATATAAGAATCTTGAAAAGGAACAGTTAATGCTTACTTGTGATGAGTTGTGCTTTTGTATTTTCCATTTCTGCCTTACATTTATTATGGTTTTTTCATAGGGCCCAAACTGAATCATCTTCCTCTTTGGCTTCGCATGGTTTATACTCTATAAAATTTCTCAAACTTATGATGTAATTTTGCTACTCCCTCTTTAGTGGTGAAACTGCCAGCTTTCCAAGCTCACTTTCCTTTCTTCATAAGCCAGTTTTAAAATATCTTTTTTTGCCCAAGTGTGAATCTAGCTCTTCCTACCTATAACTACGTGATACATTCTATATTTCCTCTCTTTCTATTTCTCTTTTGCACACTCAAATGATTCCAACTAGACATAAATACATTGCTTCAGTTTGTTAACCAGTTTATTTCAACCAACTTCATACTGGCTAATGTTGACAAGTGAATCAATATCGATAGAAATGAGAAGGTGCATTTCAGGCACAAGATAAACAGCATCTTCTGATATCTCGTAGTACTTTATTTAGATGAATCTTGTGAAACTGAAAATATACTTCTTTATATGTCTTTTATGTACTTGTCTTACCTCTTAATAAATTGTAGTCTCCTCGAGGACATCTTTCTACATCTTTTTATCTCTATCTCCCTCAGAGACATAGCTTGTATAAGAGTGCTTTGCACATAGCAAAATAAGATCCCAATGAATATTTAAATAGCATGGGCAAAAATATGAAAGCAGGAATAAATAAATCATTTTCAAGAGGGCTGTAAAGATGCCAGCATAACAGAATAGTTGTTAGAGAAGTAGTGAAAAATACATTTGAGTAGTCATAGAGCAGGGCCTTTGAATATGGAGGGCTTTGAATCCTTAATGGAGTTTAGACTTGATGTCATTGACATTAGAGAACTATTATAAACTCTGGAGCAGGTGAATGGCAGAACACATAATGGTATTTATGAATATTAGTTTAACAGTAACATACAGAATATTTTAAAGAGAAAGGCCAGAGTCAGAGAAGTCAATCAGGAGGTTGTAATTCAGGTATGAACTACTGAGGAAAAGGGATAGGGTATTAGCAATGGGAATGGAGGTAGAGAAGCAAGTCTGATACACAAACACACACATTTTAAAGGCTTTAAATCACTTTATGACTAAATGGATATGGAATATAAGAAAGAAGTCAAAGATTACCTTATGATTTGTTGCTCCCAGGCATTGTCTTAAATTCTTGCTCTCTTCTGATGATGTAATGCTCTCTTCTGCATTCTTAGGTCTGTCAATGGAGTCTACCGAATTGGACTCTATGCCCTGAAAGATATGCCAGCTGGTACTGAACTCACTTATGACTACAATTTTCATTCCTTTAATGTTGAAAAACAGGTAATAAATCCAAAGAAGGGCTTACTTTTGGTTTTGATATCCAGTGAGTGAATCCTCAATATATTATAACTAACATTGTCCATAGAGTTCTAAAGTATTTGGGCAGTATTTGCTTGGCCTTTTACCTATCACCTGACATAATAAGTCATTTGGATCTTTTTTGTAAAGAACCCTAAGAAAAAATGTTGTTGAGTCTGCTTTAAATGCTCATTTGTCTTGTTGGCAATCAGGAAGTTTTACTAAAGTTTAACTTTTCTCCTTTTTGCTATTATCTTAATAGTGTTCTTCCCTCAGTGGAGATAGAAAAAAAGAATTACTTTTTCTTATATTGAAATTCTTTGTTAACATGGATTATTTGTGAGATGACCATCCCCCTCAGGTTTCTTTGCTAGACTTAAGATACAAGTTAAATATTCTTTGCTTTTCCTTCAAAGCAACTTTGTAAGTGTGGTTTTGACAAATGCCGAGGCATCATTGGGGGCAAGAGTCAACGTATGAATGGACTCACCAGCAAAAACAGCCAACCTGTGACCGCACACAGACGTCCTGGACGGTCAAAAGAGAAGAGGAAATCCAAGCACAAGTTGAAGAAAAGGGTGAATATTGATCATAATGGCTTCCCTAAAGAGCTGCCTAAAGCCATTGTTGGAATGAGGGAGGGACACCAGTAGAGCAATTTGAAATAAGTTTCTGTTTCATTAGAGGATATTTTCCTGTTTCTCATGTTTTCTCCCCAAGGTCTAACCCATCATTTCATTTTTTCATTCAGAGAGGCCATCTTTCTGAGGAGCCTAATGAAAATGTCAGCACCCCAACCAGAATGACCCCCCAACTGCAAATGAAGCCAATGTCCAACCGCGAAAGGTAACTGGCAATATTTTTTTTACTTTATAATCAGGAGTCTATGTTTTCTACAGTATATATATATATATATATATATATATATATATATGTATATCATTTAACATTGTTAATAAGCATTAATAGGTACTTATTCCCTTTCCTAATGATATAGAATCAGAGCAACAAAACAGGTATCTAGAAGTTCTTGGATACCTGCAGAATTGCATAGTTAGGAGGAATTTCAGAGGTCATCTATTCCAGTTCCTATTCAGAACATGAATTCCCTCCACAACATCCCTAAAAAATGGACATCTAGTAATCTCTTAAAGGTCCTTCAGTGACATGAAATTCATTCCCTCCTAAGGCATCCTATTCCATTTCTGGTCACCTGTGGTTCAGTTGGTAAAAATTTATTTTTTTCATTATTTAATTTATTTATTTTCAGTTTTCAACATTCACTTCCACAAAATTTTGAATTTCAGATTTTCTTCTCATCTTCCCTCTCCCCCCACCCCAAGATTGCATGTATGCTGATTAATCTTTCATCCAATCTGCCCTCCCTTCTATCACTTCCCCCATCCCCTTTCCTTCCATTTTCCTGTAGGGTAAGATAGATTTCTATAAGCCATTCCTATATATCTTATTTCCTGCTATCATATCAAAACAGTTTTTAACATTCATTTTTAAAGCTTTGAATTCCACATTCTTCCCTTCCCCCCTTCACATCCACCCTCATTGAGAAGGCAAGCAATTGCATATAGGTTATACACATGTAGTCATGCAAAACACTTCCCTAACAGTCATATTGTAAAAGACTGTATTTCCCTGTATCCTGTCCTGTTTTCCATTTATTCTATTCTGTCCTTTGACCCGTCCCTCTACCAAAGTGTTGGCTTTCGGTTATCCCTTCCCCCAATCTGCCATCCCTCCTGTTATCCTCCTCTTTTATCCCCTTCCCCCCTGCTTTCCTGTAGAGTAAGATAAACTTCCATACCCAATTGAGTATATGTTATTCCCTTCTGAAGCCAAATCTGATGAAAGGAAGACTCATTATTCCCTCTCATCTTCCCTTCCATTGTAAAAACTCTTTCTTGCCTCTTTTATGTGAGATGGTTACTATACTCTTCTTCTCCCTTTCTCCTAGTACATTCCTCTCAATGCTTAATTTTCTTTTTTAGATATCATCCCTTCATATTCAGCTCACCCTGTGCTCTCTGCACGCCTCTCTCTCTCTTTCCCTCTCTCTCTTTTTACAGATATATATGTATTCCCTCCAACTATCCTAATACTGAGAAAGTTCTCATGAGTTACAAATATCATATTTCCATGTAGCAATGTAAACAGTTCACCTTTAATAAATCCCTTATGGTTTCTCTTTTCTGTTTACCTTTTCATGATTCTCTTGATTCTTGTATTTGAAAGTCAAATTTTCTATTCAACAATGGTCTTTTCAACAAGAATGCTTGAAAGTCCTCTATTTCATTGAAGTTCCATTTTTTCCCCTGAATTATGCTATTCAGTTTTGCTGGATAGGTGATTCTTGGTTTTAATCTTAGCTCCTTTGACCTCTGGAATATCATATTCCAAGCCCTTTGATCCCTTAGTGTAGAAGCTGCTAAATCTTGTGTTATCCTAATTGTGTCTCTACAATACTTGAATTGTTTCTTTCTGGCTACTTATAATATTTTCTCCTTGACCTGGGAACTCTAGAATTTGGCTAGAATATTCTTAGCAGTTTTCCTTTTGAGTTCTCTTTCAGGAGGTAATTGATGGATTCTTTCCATTTCTATTTTACCCATTGGTTCTAGGATATCAGGGCAGTTTTCCTTGATAATCTCTTGAAAGATTATGTCTAGACTTTTTTTGATCATGGCTTTCAGGTAGTCCAGTAATTTTTAAATTACCTCTCCTGGATCTATTTTCCAAGTCAGTTGTTTTTCCAGTGAGA
Source organism: Notamacropus eugenii (assembly GCF_028372415.1). Classification (NCBI taxonomy): domain Eukaryota; kingdom Metazoa; phylum Chordata; class Mammalia; order Diprotodontia; family Macropodidae; genus Notamacropus; species Notamacropus eugenii. Next base: position 379,525,634 of record NC_092873.1, on the reverse strand, counting down.
TACTTCACACTGTCTTCTATTTTTTCATTCTTTTGGTTTTGTTGATTTCTTATATTTTGTTGATTTCTCAATTTCTTGATTTCTCATAAAGTCATTAGTTTCCATTTGTTCCATTCTAATTTTTAAGGAATTACTTTCTTCAGTGAACTTTGGACTTCTTTTTCCAATTGGCCCATTCTGCTTTTTAAGGCATTTTTCTCTTCATTGGCTTTTTGGACCTTTTTGGCCATTTGGGTTAGTCTAATTTTAAAGGTGTTATTTTCGTCAGCATTTTTTTGGGGTTTCCTTCAGCAAACTGTTGACTTTGTTTTTTATGATTTTCTTGCATCATTCTTATTTCTCTTCCCAATTTTTCGTCTACTTCTCTGACTTGATTTTCAAAATCCTTTTTGAGCTCTTCTGTGACCTGAGACTAATTCATATTTTTCTTAGAGGTTTTGGATTCAGGAACTTTGGTTTTGTTGTATTCTTCTGGATGTGTTTTCATCTTGCTTGTCACTAATGACGTAAGAAAATACCTCTTCACTGAAAAAGTAAGAATCTATAGTCTGTTTCTTTTTCCCCCATTTGCTTATTTTCCTAGCCACTTAACTTGGCTTTTGAGCTCTTTGTTATGTGGAGGGCTCTAGAGGCTGGGACTGGGGCTGAGCAAACCAAGCACCCCTCTCAACTAGGTGAGAGACCCTTCCCGCTGACCTTTGAAACTGTCTTTAGCATTTGTGAGTTGAGAAGTCTGGAAACTGCAGTAGCTGACAGTGAATCAGTCCCAGAAGGCCTGCTCCGGCTCTATCTATGTTGGTGTGGCCCATGCCAAACTGTGCTCCACCCCCAACCCAGTGTGATAGACCCTTCTTGTTTACCTTCCAGATTGTCTTGAGCTGGAAATTTGCTTGTCTGTCATTATGTGGCTTGTGCTGCTCTAGAATTTGTTTAGAGTCATTTTTTTGAGGGGTTTGGGGTGAGAGCTCTAGCAGGTCCCTGCTTCTACTCTGCCATCTTGGCTTTGCCCCTTGGTAAAAATTATTAAGTGCCTGCTACGTACCAAGCACTACGTTAAGCACTAAGAATACAAAGAGAGATAAAAGTCAGTTCCTGCCCTCAAGCTCGCAATATAATGAGAAACAGCAAACAAACAAATATGTACAAACAAGCTATACAGTGCATAAATAGGAAATAAGTCATAGAAGGATGGCACTAGAATTAAGAAATTGGGAAATGGTTGGGAAAATCTTCCAGTAGCAGATGGGATTTTAGTTGGGAATTGAAGGAAGCCAGGAAGCCAAGATGAGGAGGGGAGTATTCCAGGAATGCAAGACAGCTAAAGAAAATTTTTCCCAGAGCCAAGAGATGGAGGGCTTTGTTCAAGGAACAGCCAGGAGGCTATTCATTGCTGGATCTAAGAGTAGATGATAGGTAATAAGATATAAGAAAACAAGAACAACAGTGATGGGGACGGGGGATGATAGGTTACGAAGGGCTTTGAAAACCAAAAAGAGGATTTATTTATTTGATTCTCATGGCAATAGAGAGCCACTGCAGTTGATTAAATAGGGAGGTGACATGGTGCACCTGAATTTTAGGAAAAACAACTGAGTGGAGGATAGACTGGAGTGGGAAGAGATTGGAGGCAGGGAGATAGATTATCAGGCTTTCATAATAGTCTAAAGCATAAGGTGATGAAGGATGTTCTAGGGTGGTGGCAATGTAATAAGAGAGAACGGGGCATATTCAAGAGATATTTCAGAGGTGAAATCAACAGGCCTTGGCAGTAGATTGGATGTGGAGGATGAGCCACAGTAAGGAGTCCTATGGTTGTAAGCTTATTATTACTAGGTTGTGAGCTTAAAGGATGGAGTGAATGAATTTACCATCTATAGGAATAGGGAAAGTAGGAGGTGGGGAGGGTTTCAGGGGAAAGATGGTAAGTTCAGTTTTCAACATGTTTAGTTCATATCCAGTTTGAGATATCTGAAAGGTAGTTGGAAATGTGAGATTGGAGGTCAGCAGAGAGGTTAGGGTAGGATAGGGAGATTTGAGAATCATCAGTCTAGAGATGGTAATTATGGGAACTAATGAGTTCGACAAGTGAAGTACTATAGAAGGAAAAGAGAAGAGAGCCCAGGATAGAACCCTGAGAGACATAAATGGTTAGAAGGTATGACATGAATGTGGATCCAGTAAGGAAGATTGAGAAGGGGTGATCTGATAGGCAGAACAGGAACCAGGATAGAGCAGTGTGCTAAAGACCTAGAGAAGAGAATATCCAGGAGAATATGATCAACAGTGTCAGGGGCTTCAGAGAGGTAGGGGAGAATAAAAATTGAGAAAAACCACTGGATTGGGCAATTAAAAGATCACCGGTAACTTTGGAGAGAACAATTTCTGTGGAATGATGAGGTTAGAATCTATATTGCAAGAAGTTAAGAAGTGTGTGAGAAAAGAGAGTGGAGGCATCTATTTTAGACAGACTTTAAGGAGTTTTAAATCAGGAGCGGATTAAACTGAACCAGTAGATGGGGAAAAATTGAAAGTAACTAGTGGTGTGGGGATGACAGAAGAGGCAGTCTTGTGGAGGAGAAGGGATGAACAAGTGATGGGGGTTAACTTTGGTAAGGACCTCTTTATCATGTGAAGACAGATGAAAGAGGAAATAGTAGCCAAAGACATCTGAATGATGGGAGATGAAAAAGAGTGAGCTCACAGTGAATGAACTCATTTTTTTCTGTAAAATATGGGTCAAGATTCTCAGCTGAGAGTGTGAGAGGAAGGATAGCTGTGGGAGGTTTAAGGAAGGATGAAAAGGATTCTTGGGAAGAGTCACTGTTGAGAGTGGGCTAGTGAGTTAAAAGGGAATTAGAGTAGGATTGCCTGGGAACAGTGAGCCAAGTTGAGGTTGTATAACATAAATTTTTAGTGGACTCAACCAAAACAGTTGTATGATTTTCTCTATCTTTGTTCAACAGTGTTTGTGTGTTAAGGTGTCAAATGGTCGGAGCTTTCTTGGTTGGGCATAATCACAGATATGGGGTCGGAGGGGTAGGGATTCAAAAAAGGATAACAGTGTAGAATTGAATTGATTCACCAGGGAGTCAAAATGAGAAGAAGAGAGAGTGGCCACTGCAGGGGAGATGGCCTGGAAAATAATTAAGGAGCGAAGGGATTAGAGGTCATGGTACCAATGAAGAGTAGAGTTTGGCAAGCGAAGGCAGAGAGAAAGGTGAAAAGCCAATAGATCATGTTTGGATAGGAGATTTTCAGAATTTTTAAACATAGAGGTGATATGGTTTGTAGATGATGGCAAGATCAAAGGTATGGCCATCTTTGTGTGACTGATTTTGGGTGGTAAATGAGTGGGTTAGAAACTGAGTGGTGAGGGTGTTTGAGGGAAAGGAGTGTAATGTATATATTATATCTAGTATGAGGGCAAAAGTTAAGGGAGGAAAGAAAAGTTAAAAGCCAAGTATTAGATTCATTGAGAAAGTAAGGGGGAGTGACTTTGGGGTCTGTAGACAATAACTACCAAAATTTTGAATATGTGGTAGAATTCAATATTGTATCGTACTTAAAATGAAGAGAGGTCACTGAGTTTAGGTAGGGAGAAAACATGCAAATGGCATTGGGGAACTAGGAATATTCCAGTTCTCCTGGCTCAACCAGTAAGCTAAGGAAAATAAGTTAATTGCAACCAGCACTGGAAAGAGTGACTAAGGAAGATTCTGTCATGTGGGAGAAACAGGTAAGAGCTAGTAGATGGAAAAAATGGGAGGGAAAGAAATTTTAAATGAAGGGAAGTTTGTTGCCTATGGAAAGGGCACAAACAGCAGAAGGGCTGGTTAGTATTTGATTTTAACTTTGGGAGGATGGTTGAGGGGGAAGGGAAGGAGGAATCGTGGTGGAATGGGAAATGGAGTTTGGATGATCTATACAGTTCAGTCACTGGTATGTGAAAAGTATGATCAGCTGTGAGAATGTTCATCACTGAGTGGAAGGCATCACTCATATTCCCGGTGGAGGTTGGGGAATCTGGCTGGAGGCAAGTGCCACATGATGTTGGAGGTCCCTTTTCACAAATCCTCTTCCCTCCAAATGCTGGAGATTAGTGGATCTTCTGAGATGTAAGTGAAACTTACATAATGGGAGAAATAAGCCCCATTGCCCACCATCTTCTCTTTCTATTTCCTCAAAAGACAAAGGCAGAGGATAGGTTGCCCTCTTTGCACCAAACATTCTCCACATCCCATTTGGAAGAACAGGCTTGGCAATAGGAGGTGGAGGTTGCCTTTCCTGATACAGATAGAAGCAATTGCTTTTGGGTAGATGGAAGACTCTCTGCTAGGCCTCTCAGAGCCTTCCCTTAACCTGAGGTCTTCTCACCTGAAGAGGCTGAAAAAAGAAAGAGAATTAATAACACTGGGCAAAAGGACTAAATAGAAGCTTAACTCCTTAATACAACAAAAAATAATTGAAACAAAAGTCAAAAGACTTCTATAAAATAAAGAAAAAAACAACTGATCTGGAGAAGAGATCATTTAAGAATCATTCGACTACTTGAAAATCAAGAAATTATAAAAGAAGATTGCCTAAATCTTGCAAAGCCAGAGGGCAAAGTAGAAATGGAAGGAATCTAACAATTATTTTCTGGAAGAAACCTCAAAATGAAAACTCTCAAATTATTATAGCCAAAATTGAGAGATTCCAGGTCAAAGAGAAGGTATATATCTCATTCTGAAGGAAAAGAATGAGAAAAAAGAGTAGACTAGCCTTATATATTAAGAAAATATACTTGTGAAGAAACTTGGGAAGCATAGCAGGAGAAAACTTGAGTAAAGTTCAACTAAAGCAGAAATAGGTGTAGTATTTTTATGGTACAGTAGAAAGAATGCTGGCTTTGTAGCCAGAAGTTTTAAATTTCCCTCTGCCACTTAAAATCCTTTCAGGTCACAACTTCTCTAGACCTCAATTTCCTTATCTGAAAAATGAAGGAATGAGGTAGTTGAGAAATAAGTTATAATTCTGGAGTAGAGCCATCATGTAGTAGTGACAAGGGACTTCATTTATCTTTACTTTTGCTGAAACTGCCAAAAGTAGAGCAGGCATGAAAAAAATTTTGATCCCCTTAATAATAATTTTCATCCTTCAAAAGGTGAAGGAATCAACATGGAGAATTTTTAATCAGGATCCAGTTCTTACCAATAAGGAAGACTTCTAGGGAGGAAATGGTGGGCATCTTTGGGGAGAGTTACCTATCTTAGAAATTATAAGAAGGGAAATTGACTTGGGGAGAACTGATTTCAGAAAAGGGATAATGAGATTTTGAGTTCTAAATTTCTTCCCCCTTCCTTTATTTTCCCCTCCCCAAGATGACATGAATCTAATGTAGGCTATAAATGTACAGTCATATTAAGCATATTTTCAGATTAGTCCTATTGTGAAAGAAGAATCAGAATAAAAGGGGAAAATGAGAAACAAAAAACAACAAAAATATAGAAAATAATATGCTTCTATCGGACTCCATAATTCTTTCTCTGAATGTGGATAACATTTTCCATCATGAGTCTTTTGAAATTTTCTTAGATCATTGCATTGTTTAGAAGAACTAAGTCTAACAAGGTTAGTCATCACACAATGTTTGCTGTCACTTAGCATCAATTCATAACATTCATTTCTTTAAAGTTTCAAGTTCCAAATTCTCTGAGAAGGCAAGGAATATAATATCAAATATACATATGATGTTATATAAAACATTTCCGTATTGACCATGTTGCAAAAAATAAAAAGTAAAAAACAAAAGAAACTAAAAAAAATGTATGCTCACTGTGCACTCAGAGTTCATCGGTTCTCTCTGTGGAGGTGGATAGCATTTTTCATTATGAATCCCTTGGAATTGTCTTTCATCTGTGTTGAAGAGAATAATAGCTAAATATTTCATAGTTAATCATCATTACAATATTGCTGTTACTGTGTACAATGTTTTCCTGATTCTGCCCACTTCACTCTGCATCTGTTTATGTCAGTCTTTCCAGGATTTTCTGAAACCATCCTGCTCATTATTTCTTTGAGCAGAGTAGGATTCCATCACAATCTTATACCACAACTTGTTCACCCATTCCCCCATTAACGTGCATTCCATCAATTTCCAATTCTTTGACACCACAAAAGGAATTGTTATAAATATTTTTGTCCATAGAGCTCCTTTTCCCTTTTCTTTGATCACTTTGGGATACAACTCCAGTAGTGGTATTGCTGGGGCCAAAGGATATACAGTTTTATAGCCCTTTGGGAATAATTACAGATTGTTCTTCAGAACAGTTGGACCAGTTCACATCTCTACCAACAGCACAGTATCGTACCTATTTTACCACATCCCCTCCAGCTTTGATCATTTTCCTTTTCTGTCATGTTAGCTAGTCTAATAGGTATGAGTATAACCCACTAACATTTTTTAAATACCCAGAAAATGGAAGCAAGAGCAGCCCATAACAGAGGAGAAATGAAAAAGAAAAGCATAGTCCCACCTTTTCCTGCCCCAAACATGGAGAACTTCTGGCACAAAGAAGAGCAACTTTCCCTTTAACTTAATACCTTCCATTTTCTGCGGGATCTGTCCCTTGAGGGAAAAAGAAGAAAGATAGTGGGGAACAGAGCTTCTATCTTATGCTGTGCTGTCTCCTGCCTAATCTCTCAATATACCCCTTTCTCTCCTCTGACACTATCACCACTCTTGTATAGGCCCTCATCACTTCATGCCTGGATTATTGCAGCAGTACACTGGATCTGCCTGCGATCATCTCGCTGCTCCAGTCCCTCCCCTATTCTGATTTTCCTAAAGCACAGATCCAGTGTCAGCCCTCTACTCAAAACCTGGTGGCCCTCTGTCACCTCCAGGATCATAAAAAAAAGATCCTATTTGGCATTTAAATCCCTTCATAATGTATCATCCTCCCCTCCCCACCACTGCTGTTCCAGTCTTCTTATATCTTACTCCCTGCCACCTACTTTTAGATCTAACTTGTTTCTATGTATTTGTTTACTTATTGTCTCTCCCATTAGATTGTGAGCTCCACAAAGGGCAGGGACCGTCTTTTGCCTCTTTTTGTATCCCCAGTGCTTACGACAGAGCTAGATATAGTAGATGCTTAATAAATGTTTATTGACTGACTTGAGTGGTCATAGAAGAATAGTATCAGTATATTCTTGTTATATAATATTAGAAGTCTTTTGCATGCATAGAATTTTTGCATATAGAAGAACAGTTATGGATTGGGGGAAAAATCTTTGTATCAAACATTTGATGAAATTCTGATGCCCCCATTCTATAGAGAATTTACCCATAAGTTTATAAACTCAAATATTTCCCCAGTATGTAAATGATCAGAAGATATAAACAGTTTTAAGAAGAAGGAATGCAGACTATCAACAAATATATGAAATAAGTGTTTTCCGTATCACTTATAATAAAATCATTGCAAAGTAAAACAACACTGGCATCACCTCAAACCCATCAAATTGGCCAAGATAATAAAAAGTTGAAATTATGTTGGAGGGGCTGCTTTCCACAAGACAGACTAATAATAATTAACTGTTGGTGGAACAATCTTACCAAATTTGTGCTCCCAGGAAGTCAGTTACAGAGGTGTCCTGTATGTGTACCAAACATTCACAGCAGTACTCTTGCTGTGGCAAACATGTAGAAACAAATTTGGAAATATATGAACAGATTATAGTATATAAATAATGAAATGTTATTGTGCCACAAAATACAAATACAGTGAAACATGGAGAGACTTGTGTGAATTGATGCAGAGTGAAGAAAGCAGAACCAAAAGAACAGTATACTCAAGAACTCTGATTGATGTAAATATGCCCTGTGCTGATAGAGTAGGAGGTACATCCATGCCTGTCCATCATGTCTTGACTCTTGATCATATGATAGGTGAAGACAGTACTAAAAAATGGCAGAATATTTGTGCAACGACAATGGCTATTGTGGAAGATGGCTTAACTCTTTCTAAAGGACAATGTTAGGGGTGTGGGGGGGGCATTATTTCTTGAAAAGTTATGGTTATGTCACAATAAAGTTGTATTGAGTACAATTTTTAAAAAAAGAGAAGTATCAAAAATGCTAAAGTTTTCAATGATCTGAGATTGGCAAAGAAAATTAAGGACAAAATAGTTTTATTTGTCCCTTTAGCACATCAAGAAAAAGGATCAAAGCAGTGATGGATTATGAAGACAAAGAAATACTGCTCAACTCTTATTATTCTGCTAAGAATAGTCTTTGTACTGAAAAGAGCAGAACAAAAATGACTCATATAGAAGTGATGTTCAAGATAATAATAACTAGCACTTATATAAGCACTTGCTTGTAAAGTGCTTTACTTATGTTATTCCATTTGATCTTTATTACAATCCTGTGAGCTAGATGTTGTTATTTTCCCCACCTTATGGATGAGGAAACGGAGGCTGAAAGAGGTTAGATTACTTGTCCATGGTCACTCAATGAGTAAATTTCTGAGTAAGGATTTAAATGCAGGTCTTCTTAATTGCAAAGCCAATACTTTGTCTGCTGTGCTACCTAGAAAGTACCTTCACTTGATAATTTCATGTCACAAGCCCAAATGAAATATGTTCTCAAATATTAAAAGAACTGTCAGATAGGATTGCTAAGCCCCTTTCATAGACCTTTGGAAGATTATAGGTAATGGAAGAGATAGCCTCAGCCAGCTAAAGGCAAGAGCAGAGAAGCACCCAGTGCAGGGCAACATAAGAAACAAGGCTGAGCCCTGCATCCAAGTACCCAGTCCTGAACTGGACCAGGAAACAAGGTCAAACAATGTAGAAGGAACATCCTAATCTTACATATTTGGAATCTAGGAGGGCCTTCCCTTTACCCTTTAGGAGTATATGCGCACAGTTTGATCCAAGCATAAGCTTCCAATCCATACACTGAGACTGGAAATATGAAAAATACAAAAGAAAATACCAAACACAATGAAAAAAATTAGTTTGGATTGAATGAAACCCAAACTGCATCAATGAATGAAAACCAAGAGTGTTGTAAAAGTAAAATAAAATTCCTCCAAAATAAAACCAGTTCATAACAGAATAACCTCATTTCCTTTATTGACAGGATTCCTGGACTACTAAATATGGACCATCCTCTAGATAGTTTTCCTAAATTTGACATTTAACACAATCTCTTTTGCTATACTTTGGAAAAAAATAAAGAGATATGAGTTAGAAGATAATATAAGATGAATTCAAAACTGAATGACTGGATCCAAATTGTAATTATTAATGTCTTACTGTCAGCTTGGGAGGAAGTGTCCAGTGATGTGCTTTGAGATGCTGATCTTGGACTTGTGCTGTTCACCATTTTTATCATTGGCTTAGAAAAAATCATAGATGACATGCTTATCAAATTTGCACATGACGCTAACTAGGGAGGGATAACTAACACATTGAATCATGTAGAATCCAAAAAGATCTTGTAAACGATAACATTTGGCCAAATCTGCTAAGTTGAATATTAGTACTAATAAAAGTAGTCTTACACCTGGATTTTTTTTAGTAATGTACTCGAAAGACTAGAGTTTATCTTTAAAAGATCTGGTGATTTTAGTGGAATGCAAGCTCACTGTGATTCAGTAATGGTATTGTTCAGTAATGATATCCCAGTGATATTGGGATACGTTAAGAAATGTATAATATCCACATTAGAATATGTATGTGGTGGAGTCCTAATAGAAGTGCTCCCAGCCCTAATGTTCTAACTTCTATATAGACCCCCTCAAGCCTCCTTGTAGTTACCTAATTCCCCCGCCACCACTGTCCTAACTTCTTAATATATTCCTCATTTCTCACTCGAACAACAGGTGTGTTCCTGAAACTCATAGTTCTCACAGAAACAACAAGCATAGGAACTCAGCCATTGCCTCTGCCTAGCTACTGCCCCCAGATCATTCCCATATATTTGAACAAGTGTGTTCTTGTATTCAATCACAGTCACATCATTGGTCTAGCTCAAGACAAGATCACAATACCTAGCTACCTGTCTTGACCAAACAGGACCATAATAGATATAGCCAATTGGACGGCAGCATGGCCATAAGGTCTAACTGCTAAACCATAGATGGGACCCCCTTCTCCATTACCTAATCCCTTAGCAAACTCCTCCTGTCTTTTTAATATTAATCATATTCCTATATTCTATGTAAATTTCTGTTATGTAATTGCATCTTTACTCTGTAAAAATTCATCTTGCACTCTCTGAAGTAGCTGGTTCCTCTTGGAACTTAGCCTACTCTGTGAGAGGCATCAATCTCAGTAAATGCCTATACTTGGATTAGAGGTGGTCTGACTCTGAATTCTTTGAGATGGTTCCACCACAGCACATGAAAGCCTGCTCTAAACATCAACATATGGAATATTGTATTCAGTTCTAGAGCTCATGCTTTAGAAAAAAGACAACAATTCCCTGGAGAATGTTAAGAGAAAAGCAACAAGCTAATGAAGGACCTGAAGATAATGCCATAGGAGTACCAGTTAGAGAAATTGGTAATATTTAGCCTAGAGAAGAGAAAATTTAGGAGGGGCATGATAGCCATGTTCAAGCATTTGAAGGGTTGTCATGTGGGAGAGTTATCCTTCTCCCAAGAACAAAACTAGGAACGATGAGTGGAAAGTAGCAAATTTAGTCTTGAAGAAACAATTAGATCTATCCAGAGGTGGAATATGCTTCTTCAGGAAATAAGAGGTTCCCCCTTATCAGAGAACCTTAGGCAAAGACTAAATGATTTCTTGTGGAGGAGTCATAAAAGTCATTTAGCCTTTAATTAAGATGAGAATTTCTTTCAAGTACTAGTTAGACAAGGTAGTGTCTAGGGATTTTCCTGTGAATAAATGATTTCCTAGGTCCCTGTGCTCCTTGGATTGTACCAAACACAGCATGAAACAGCTTCAAGGAATACCTTCTATAGATGACACTATGCAGTTAGGCATGACAAGAAAAGAGGACAGGTAGGTATGAGCAGAAATGTTTAAATAGTCTTGCAACACTTGAGAGAACTGAATAAAATATCAGAAAAGTTCTTTAGGAAACTTGCAAGCAAATTGGATTCTTCTGTGTAATTTGTCATAGTATCTCTATGTAGTTCATACATACATTCGTGATTATTGTCCATATGTATCATGTGCCCTGATCAACCTCAACCATCTTTGATAATGATATTACTCTTAGTTTTATATTGGTTTAGCACTTTTCAATATTTTTCTATGTATTTCTCATATGTTCTCTCTCATTTTTTGAAAAACCCTTTAATGGAGCCATATAGTGTATTACATTATATCTCTCCCAGCGATATCTTCCTAAACCATATCCTAAATAGGGGTATTTTGTGAATAATGTTTAATGGATTCCTGATTTTAAATGGCAGTATTGAAAGGAAAGAAAACATATGTGTATATTCTATACAGTGTTCACCAATTACACTTTGGAAAATTCCCCACAACTAAAAAATGGATCTCCTATAACCGTATCTACATCCAGACCTCTTTATAACAGCTTCACAGTGCACTGATAACTTCCCCCTTTCCCTCCCCAAAGGAACTTTGTGTTAAAACATCATGTATTCCTGGTCCGGAACTGGGAGAAAATCAGACAGAAGCAAGAGGAGGTAAAACATACCAGTGACAATATCCATTCGGCTTCCTTGTACACCCGCTGGAATGGTATCTGTCGAGATGATGGAAACATCAAATCTGGTGAGATATGGGTGGAGGTCCATTTACATCGCAGAGGGCTGACCAAAACATAGTTTCTTCAAATAAAGCTTAGTTATTCAAGGGAATAGTCAGTGCCAGATTCTAGAAAATGGAGAGGAAAGTTGGTACTAAGGTCCATTGATTAGAGTGAGTGGATAATGTTCTGTCACAATCCTATAGCATACCTGCCTATGCTTTAATGAATAGGATTGGACCCCCCTCTTGTTGGTCTCCCCACTACCACCCTATGGCCTAAAATATTTGCCTGAGGTAGGAGAGACTCTGAATTATAACTGGATTTAATGGCCCTTGTGTAGCAGTTGATAGGCAGTTTTTCTCATTCAAATCAATATATAACTTGAGTTTCTTTTTTTTTCCTTTCACATAGAAGACAGTTGGCTTGTCATTCTTCAGTGACAGACATAGCTGATTTAGTGGACATAGCTGAGTTCAGAATTGTTCTTTAGATAGTCTGAAAGTAGAATAATTGGCATGTCCAAATAACTATTTGAACTAGAATAAAAATGTTCAAGATCACCATTCTCTTTTGTTCCTTCTTGAGTTTCCTGAGAGTTCTAGTGCCAGTTTTAAATTACTGATCAACATAGTTAACATTCATTGGGAGTATCACTTTTTTCAGTTAGCTACTCTGCAATATCCCCAGACAAATGAGGAAAGAGCTTGCCTATACATCATTGTTACAAAGGGTTTTTTTGTTTTTCTTTCTTTTCCAGTATTGGGAGTGGGGGGAGTAGAAGGGAAAGAAGGTGGAAGGGAGAAGGTATTCTTCCTGTTATGTAAGAGAATATACTGGGCAAGCCCTAAATATATTCAGAACTTTGCCCAGAACCTCAAGATATTTCAGTGGCCTGGCTGATTTTAAAACAGAAAATGAATTTCTGAACTTTTATATAGTCTGTTTTTCTACTTTTAACAACTTTCATATCAGTCTAGCATCTAAAGTCCATATCAACTCCCATCGTTTGCCTTTCCAAGAAATGCTAGTTATTTCTTGCATTCTGTAAAGAAAAGAAGAAAAGGGCCTCCTGAAGCTACTAATCTTTTGAAGCAAACCAAGAGAAATGTGCAATAAGTGGGAGGAACTCAGGCTAAGACTGAATGAAATTTGTGTCGTTTTTGCCTTTCCAGATGTCTTCATGACCCAGTTCTCCGCCTTGCAGACAGCCCGCTCAGTGCGGACAAGGAGGTTGGCAGCTGCAGAGGAGAACATTGAAGTGGCCCGGGCAGCACGCCTGGCCCAGATATTCAAAGAGATATGTGATAGTATCATCTCTTACAAAGGTGACCAGATCTTCAAGAAAACTTTCTTTCCTCTTATTTCTACATCATGTTCCCTTTTCCCCCATCTGCCTCAAAACCAAAGTTGTCATTATAATGCCTTGCATTTTTATTTTACGTTGAAGTTTACAAAATGCTTTCCCACACATTTTCTCATTTGATCTTCACAATAGCCCTTTGAGGTTTATTAAACAGATCTTGAATACAGGTTCACTTGTATTCAAATAATATTTAAAGTACACCCACTTAGAGATATTATTGTTGTATAATGATTCAGAATTTTCTGACATAATTACCTGATAGCAACAAAATATGTTAACAAAATTAGCATGCTTATAAATAAGACATTTTTATATATTATATATAATATACAATTAGTATACAATAAAATATATACAAAAGTATCTAAAAATAACTTTAAAAAGCAAAATATATTCTGTAGTACTATTTTCTGTAGAGTAAAAATTGCCATAATTTCTCTGTTTAAATCATTACAAGATCATTTTCTGCCGTCCTAGGATAAAAAGAAATACTTTACTCGAAATTCTATGTACTCTCTTGTGCCAATGATATGTTGGGTATATATGTCAATGCTATACCTAGTAGAGTCCCAGACCATCAGTTTTCTCATTAGATCTAATTTTCCATTTAGACAATCCTGCATCAGTAGCTGGATCCCAGCATGGGTAGAGTATAGCTATACCCTCTGCAGCCTTCCTGAGCCAGATGCTAACAAACTATTTGGTGTTTTTCAGTATTGCCCACTCTTAATTAATTGGCCGGCAGGAATATCTTTTCTTAATGGATATGGTAATATCAGTGATAGTGTTGGTGTTCTCATTTTACAGGTGAGGCATTTGAGGCTCAGAGAGGTTCAGTGACTTGCTCATTGTCACACAGGTAGTAAGTGGCACAGCTGGAACTTGAACCCAAATCACCTGACTTAAGGTCCATTGCTTTTTTATATTGTTAGAAGATGAATTTTGGGTTCATTAAAATTTCTTTTTGCACATTGGAATCTAGAAGTATTGGACTGGCAAGAGCTTTAAATAAAGATTCTATTCACTTCCCACCTCCAAAAGAATTTCATTATAAAGATAATCTCTTGCTAGAAATTATATTCTCAAACTGAGGGCCTAGGACAAACTGATAGGGGCCTCATCTGCTTTGTTTTCTATAGTTTCACACAATGAGGCAGCAGATCAACAAATGAAAAGATAGGCTGTAACAGTAAAAGAAATCCCCAACACAAATTGCCATTTTGCTTTCAAGATTTCATACACACATCTTCATCTCCATCATCTTCTTCTTTTGGGTTTCAGAATCTTTAAGGAGTGGGAAGCCTTGTGTGTTATTTTGATGGATGTTTTATGAGCTTAGATTAAGTTTTTCTGGCAAGAATAATGAATGTTTTGAGGTGGGAAAAAGAAATTAAAAGATAATTGCTGCTTTTTGCAGTTCATGATTGGCCTTTTTCTTCTTGCCTCTACTCCTACATAGAACAAAGAAGCTGGGAGGAAATTAGGTCTTTTCTTCTCTTTCCTCTGTGTGTCCTTCCTATTTGCAACTTTTATAACCCAACTCCCACTGGAGTAAAAGAGAATCAAATGAATAGAAAGAAAAGGCGGCCAGCCTGCTTTAAGGTACAGAGTTACATAGCATCCTCTTTTGCTTCCTTCACATTCCTAACCAATATCTCCATGTTAGCATCAGCCCCCTTCATCTGAGACTGGGACAGTGGTTAGAAAGAACGTAGTTGAGGACATAAGTTGTATCTGTAGATAGAACAGTGGACTTTCCTTATCTCTGAAGGAACTTCTAGAAATTGAATGAATGATTGAATTGAATGAATAAATTCAGATTATAGCATAATAAGTATATCTATATTTTTCTCTACAGATATTATTTGTTACATGGAAACACACTTTCAAAAATATTCACTGTCCTAGATTTTTCATTGTGGAGGACTTAATTTTCTCATATCAACCAAGTACTGCTAACCCCTGATCATGACTTGGAAATAGTCTTAGTTATAAGTTACATTTCATTATGATGGTACTTCTTGAGGGATTTGATCAATATGTAATTAGCCCATTTCAGAAAGTGACCTTGCCATGCTCTAGAAATCTTATGAAAGGAACTCCAGATTGTTCCTTTGTAATCTGCCTCTCACTGTTTAATAGGAAGTTTTTTCTAAAGTCAAACTAAAATTCCTTATGCTGCAATTAAAATTTATTTTCTTTCTTAGTCTTTACACAAACAGACAGGATCAGCATACTTCCATGTCTGCAATATTTATTTATGTTCCTGCATGGGCTTGCACATGCCTTCTGACCTTTGGCCTCAACAATTCACATTATGGAAAACTCTTTGGAATTTTTTGTGTGTGTAAAACCCAAAATGAACTTGAATCTTCTCTGCCCTTTAGTTTCTGGGTCTTCCCCTTATTCAAAATAAAACTGTACTGTTTCCACAAAGTCCTTCTAATAAACATTGCCTTCCTTTGCAGATTCCTCCCGACAGGCATTGGCAGCTCCACTGTTGAACCTTCCCCCAAAGAAAAAGTACGTTCACACTTCTCCTGGGGGTTAACCAGGGTATATGGGGACAGATAGGTGTCCCAAACTGACAGCCCTGGTTTTGTGTTCCAGGAATGCTGATTATTATGAGAAGATATCTGACCCCTTAGATCTCATCACCATTGAGAAGCAGATCCTGACAGGTTATTACAAGACAGTGGAGGCGTTTGATGCTGACATGCTCAAGGTCTTCCGGAATGCTGAGGTGAGGCTGGGTACAGTCCCTGAGATCTCTAAGTTTGAGCTCATGGAAAAGGAATTTGTAGTGAAAGTAACTATTATAAACCAAGAACACTGGCCCCTTCTCCCTTCAGCTTTCCCTGCTAATCAGTAGGGCAGACCCAGAAGTAAATGGATGCTGTAGCTCAGCAATATTTGTTGAGCATCTGTATAGAACATAGTTATTGTGAGGAAACTGCTTTATAAGCCCAATAAAAACCTGTCTTAATACAGCTCATTATTACCCAGCTCTATGTGAATCACAGGTTAATGTCATACCCCAAAAAGAAATACCACTGATATGATAAAAAGCCTGGTAAACCATGGTTAGTCTTAAACACTGACACCAACACTAAAAGGAGTTCCAGAATACTTGGACATGTATTAAAAGCTAGAATATAGTCCCTGTACAGTATGTTGTAGGAATAATGATTGAAACAAGGAAAACGTGGAAATCCGTAATAATAAAATAATTAGGGAAGTGCCTGGAAGCAAAAAAAGAAATGTTAAAGAGTATACTCCTAGATGGTAATATTATTCAGACTTTTGGAGAAGGCAGAGGTAGCTAGAGCTATGATCTAAAGGATTCAAAGAATTGTCATCATATGGCAAACCGTAGAAGAGAGATTTTTCTGCCATTCTGTGCACTGGGCAAAAATTTGAAGGCCAAAGAGAAGTAATGGAAACCAGATTAATTTTGTTTCCGTTGGAGTGTGGCTATGGGCATGTGGGAGAAATAAGAAATAGGAACTAGCAAATAAGGAAGAGGTATGAACTTTTTAATCAAAAGCTCATATAGTACAATCCCTTTATAACATAATTCATTATTTTATGGATTTGGGTATACCATGAGTCAGATCTTACACTAGCATTACATCTATTAAAAGCTTCATAAAACATTTGTAATCCTGTCCTTTAACGTCAGCCATATGAAATGTATCATTTTTTTTTGTCAACTAGGCATTAGGACCACTGACAAAGAGATAGAGAATAGTAAGATTTACACAATAATCAAAATGGGTAAGTAGCTAAGTAGCTTTGAAGATTATGGCTGCATTTCAATACATTTCTGTTCAACTTAGGTGAATAGTTATGAAGTACCTACTAGTGTACTAAACACTGTTCCAAAGATGTCCCAACCAAAATCGGAGGATAGGGCAACTTGTCCTCCCACTTTTGGCATACCTGGAAACCAAAACTTAAGGAGACTGAACCTGGTTTCTCTCTTCTCTCTCTTAGAAGTACTATGGGCGCAAGTCCCCGATTGGGAGAGATGTATGTCGACTACGCAAAGCTTACTACAATGCACGGCATGAGGCATCAGCTCAAATTGATGAGATTGTGGGGGAAACAGCAAGTGAGGCAGACAGCAGCGAAACCTCAGTCTGTGAGAAGGAGAATGGGCACGAGAAGGATGATGATGTTATCCGCTGTATCTGCGGCCTCTACAAGGATGAAGGCCTCATGATCCAGTGTGACAAGTGCATGGTAAGAAGATTCAGGACAGAAAAATTTCTTATCTGTAAGGTATTGTGTTTTCAAGCAACAAATCCCTGCCTCTTTGACTTAAATATACTACAAATCAGTCTATTGTCTTCCTGTGTATTATGTCTGTATAAAGATTTCCATCATCCATCACTGTGCATCCTCCTTTCCCATTCAGTTTGGCATGCATTCACTAAAGGCCTTCTATATGCAAAGCACTGTTATACATGCCTCTGTACTTCTCATTTTCTGTACTCGTTTGTGGAAGGAAACTAGATTAGTGAGTTTGTGTTAAAAGGGAACTTGGAAGAATGATCAGAAAATATGAGGAATAGCACTAACATTTCCACCTGAAAAATATGTAAGAGCAAGTAACAGTTTATGTAGAGATAGTATGCAATGTATGGATTTTATTATGGCTACCTATTTCATATTCTTAGGAAAATTATAGTGCAAGCACCACTCTACAAAATAGTAGTAGTTTGGAATAGTAGTCCTTTGTCTCTGTTCTCTGTTTCCTTCATTACATTTCCACATCTTTACATTTATCAGTCTCTTGTCAGTGGTAGCATGATATGGTGGGGAAATGGTTAGAATTGGAATCAGGAGAGACCTGAATTCAAATCCTAACTCCAGTACTTACTGGCTGTGTGATCTTAGACAAGTCACTTAACCTCTTTTGGCTTCAGTTTCCTCTTCTGAGGAATGAGAATATTGAAAGTTCTGAAAAAAAATGAGAATAATAGTATTTGCACCAGATATTTTACAGGATTGATATGAGTAAGGAAAGCCTTTTGTACACTTTAAAGTACTCTAGAAATCTGACCTGTTCCTATACATTTATACCAATTGTTTTTCCCATTTATTAAATATTTTCATTCTTTTTTCCCCTGTCTGTACCACTCTGCTTCTGTTCCCCTCAACTCATTCCCTTAGCTCTTGGGTATGTTTTCTTTGACCATCTTAATGAATGTTCTTGCTACTGCCAAGCAGGAGGAAAGGATCCTAAGATGCTAGGCCTGGTTGTCTTCATTTCCAGGATTTTCCTCAATAAATCTAAGACCCTTCACTGATTGCAGCTTTTCTCTTCAGGTGTGGCAGCACTGTGATTGCATGGGAGTGAACTCAGATGTAGAGCACTACCTCTGTGAACAATGTGATCCAAGGCCTGTGGACAGGGTAAGCAACCTTATTTCAGTATTCTGTGACCTGGAAAGCAAGGAATGTGACATATATGACCTTATCTCTTCGTCACCCCTACTGTGCTTTTAAATTTCTGGGCCTGATTTTTGTGGTAAATATGATAATCCCACTTCTTCGTTGCTTAGAAATGTGTTCAGAGAGAGAAAATACTTAGAAGTCTTTGGAGGAAACGTGGTAGTTACAAATGACTATCTGTATGAAGAGAGGAGAGAGCAATACCTTGAGTAACCTGAAGTAGTAAATAATCTAAAATCATTCATATTTTATTTATAATTACATTTAATAATTTTTCCAGGAAATGTACCTAAAATAATTTTGCATTTCCTGAAGTAGGAATAGTGTTCCATAACAGGGAGGTTGTACCACAGTTAATCTTAAAGTTTGAGATTGATGGTACTATATTGTCATGTAACCAACCACAGATCACAACTTAAAATTAACAACTGATGGTCTGAATTTTAACACTCAGTTAACATTGCCTGTTCTATAATGAAATTTCTCAGGATAAAAGAATACTTAGAACTTTTAAAACTTCAAGTTTCAGGGTTACACCTGAGTATACTGGAGATGAAATGGGGGCTGCTCGTACTTTTTAGCACTCATTCAGTCTCTAACCATGTTCTGCTGAAACAGGATCCTTTACGTTTCTATCGGTCCCTGAAAGGTTCTATTGCCTTAGATAAGAACTTAACATCTAGGCTTGTGGGATTTTCATAGCAGGAGTTTAATATTTGGGTCATTCCCTGCCTTCAAACAGCTTTCTACAATCCACATGTATTAGAGGATATCCAATTCTAAAATACCTCCAGGAAAAGAGATGCTACCCTTTCCTTCATTTAATTCCATACCTGACAATTCAAAAAGCTCATTTGTAGCCTTAGTACGTCCTATACCTATCTCATTTCTTCTTATCTATTCCAACAAAGACAAAACAAGTAACTACCACTTCCTTGATATATCCCTTTGAGACATAGACTTATGAGAGCTGTCTTCAACCTTTCTTCCAAGCTAAATCCATGCTTTAGTCTTTCCTCAGAAGTGTGTTTGAAAATTCTCTTATCCCCTGATGGATTAATGTATCTGAGTTTAGGGTTTGGTAGTCAGGGAGTACGAATCTTAGTTCTTACCTCTCTTTAGTGGAACTTGGTAGGTGGATCAGAATCCCAGCCTTCACACTTTGGATTTCTCCTCTCCCCAGGAAGTGCCCATGATACCTCGGCCCCACTATGCCCAGCCTGGCTGTGTCTACTTCATCTGTCTGCTCCGGGATGACCTGCTGCTACGTCAAGGTACGCATATGGGACCTGGCGCTATCCATTCTCAAATGCTGAGAAGTTTCTAATATTTATGGAGTTGTCTCTTCATTTAAACTTTCATAATTGTGTTTATACCTTATTTCATCCAATCTGCATTTTTCAACTCATTCTTGCCAACAGAAAAAAAAAATTATCTTCATTTAAAATGAAGCAAGACCTTAAATCTGAGAGGCAAAGAAAAGTGAGTCCAGGAAATAGAGATAGCTTACTCCATTCCCATGACATGCAATTGATTTTCCCCACTACAAAAATACTATTTAGACACTGCAGCTCTGAACTCTAGCATTCTCAGAATACTTTCTAGAACTTTACCCCTCCACTTTAAAATTCTTCTATGGTATATGAATGCAATAGAATACTGTTATGCTATAAGAAATGACAAACAGGAAGACTTCAGAGAAGCCTGAAAGGACTTAAATGAACTGATGCTGAGTGAAAGGAGTAGAACCAGGAAAATGTTGTACACAGTAACAACCACAGTGTGCGAGGCATTTTTCTGGTATACTTAACCCTTCACAGCAATGCATGGACCTAAAACATTTCCAAAGGACTGTTGAGGCAAAATGCCATCCACATTCAGAGGAAGAAGTATGGAATTGGAAAGCAGAATGAAGCAGAATATTTTTTCTTGTATTATATTTTGTTTTGTTTAGGTTTTTCTCATGGTTTCTCCCATTCGTTTTAATTCTTCCATGCAACATGACTAATGTCAAAATGTATTTAATAAGAATGTATGTGTAGAACTTATATAAAATTGCATGCCATCTCAGGGAGGGAGGGGGAGAAAATCTAAGACTTATGCAAGTTATTGTAGAAAACTGAAAACAAATTTTTTTTAAAAGTTCTTCTATGTTATAGTCTCAGGGTGTAAGCTCATGTAGTTAACAGGGTTCATATCATTTAACATGAATGCTTAACAATGCCAGTAAAAACAAGCCAACCAACAATTATTTATTAAGCATTCATTGTGTGCTAGATGCTGTGCTTGGCAGTGGTGATAGTAGAATTAATTTCAGACAGCTAGATGGCTCCTGACTTAGAGTCAGGAAGACCTAAGTTTGATTCCTGCCTCAGTTACCTAGTAAGTCTTTGACCATGATCAAGTCATTCAGCTTCTCTTAGACTGTGTCCTTATTTGTAAAATAAAGATAACAACAGCACCTATCTCACAGAACTGTTGTGAAGATCAAGTGAGATACATAGGTAAAATTTTGGCAGCTAGGTGGCACAGTGGATAGAGAACTAGACCTGGAATCAGGAAGACTTGAGTTCAAATGTGGCCTCAGATGTTTAATAGCTGCATGATCCTGGACAAGTCACTGAACTTCCATCTACCTCAGTTTCCTCATCTGGAAAATGGGAATAATAATAATAATAGCCCCTACTTCCCTGGGTTCTGAAATTAAAATGAGACAATATTTGTAAAATATTTTGCATACTTTAAAGCATTGTATAAGTACTAGGTAGTTATCCTTACAATGAGCTTGTAATCTAATGGGGGAGAAAGTCCATACATATAAAAATAGATAGTTAAATATAAAGAGAGAGAGAGAGAAAATGTGTGTGTGCGTGTGCGTGTGCGTAATTGTCCTTCAGCACTGTCTGTGCTTAAGGAAAATTAGTTTGGCAGTAGTGTGTTAAATGAATTGTAGTGATGAGAGATTTGAGACAGTGAGACTAATTAAGAGGCTGCTGTAAGAGGGGAGAGATGATGAAGCCCTGAATTAAAATGGTAGCTGGGGCAATAATTGTGCCAATGGACTTTCAGTGATATTACTTAAACATATACAGTGCCTTGGCCATTTATTCTCATGTGGAAATTTATATTAAAACTAAAAATGTTTCTAACCTCTTATTTCAGTAAAAGATGTCTTGTACTAATTAATAGTTTAAAACTATTCCACAGATCTCTTAGTTACAGTAACTGCTTATAAAAGTAATAAACTCAATTATGTAAAAAATGACATTAAGTGAAATCTAAAACCTTTTGTGCCTAATGATGACTGTTACTTGAGTTAAGTAGAATTTGGCAGGAGTATTAGAAATCTTGTCAGTAAGAGGTGATGAATGTGAAGGAGATCTTGATTCTTGAATAAAGTTTTTATCTTTCAAAAAAAAGGTAGCTGTGTGTATGAAGAGAAGGAATCATATGTAAAAGATGTTAAGTTAGAAATGACATGATTTGACAGACTGATTACATTTGTTAAATGAAGGAGAGTATGAATCAAGGATAATGCTGAGATTGCAAGCCTGAAACTTTGGAGGGATAATGATATCTTCACCAGAAATAAGTCAGTTTGGAAGAGGAAAGGGTTTAGGGAGAAAGATGATAATGAGTTCGGTTTTAGACATGCTGAGTTTAATAAGTCTCCAGGGAATCTAGTTTGAAATATCCAATAGGCAATTGGTGATACAGGTCTAAAGCTCAAAGGAGAGACTGGGGCTAGATATATAGATCTGAGAGTCATCTGCATAGAGATGATAGCTAAACCCTTGGGCTCTCTTGAAGTTACAGAGAGCATAGAGATGGAGAAGAAAAGAAGGCCTAGCTCAGAACCTATAGTTAGACAATTCACATTTGTCTAACTGAATTACGATGCCAGCAAAGCAGACTGAGAAGGAAGTTATGAGACAAATGCAGAAAGAGTGAGAGGAGAAGAAACAGAGACAGTGAATGTAGACAATTTTTTCAAGGAGTTTGAGAAAGGGCAGAGAAATATAGAACAGCAGCTTGGGAGAGTCTAGTGAAGTTTTTTTCATATCATCTGAGGTTGTATGTATTCTTTTACTTATCAGGTGACTGTGTGTACCTGATGCGAGACAGTCGGCGCACCCCTGATGGCCACCCAGTCCGTCAATCTTATCGATTATTATCCCACATCAACCGAGAGAAACTTGACATCTTCCGCATTGAGAAGCTTTGGAAGAATGAAAAGTATGTTCATAGGTCCCATTCATGAACCATTTCTGCATAATAACGAAGCACAAAGCTGAATTTTTGCTAGGCTTTTGCTTCAAGCCTTCAACCAGACTTCTCTTTCTCTTTCCTTCACATCACTCCCTACCCCAGAGAGGAGCGGTTTGCCTTTGGTCATCATTATTTTCGTCCCCATGAAACCCACCACTCCCCATCACGTCGATTTTATCACAACGAGCTGTTCCGAGTGCCACTATATGAAATCATTCCTTTGGAGGCTGTGGTGGGGACCTGTTGTGTATTGGACCTGTACACATACTGTAAAGGTAAGTACTTGAGATTAGGCTAAGAACATCCAGACTTCACCCCTTGCTTGACTCAGATTCTCTCCAGTCTACCCCATTAAATGCTTTCTGTATGTCCTCTGTTAAGGATTCTCCAAAGATATCTGGAAAATTAAAATGAGCTCTTTGCTACCTTCTCTTTCTCCTTACCTAGTACTGCTTCTTAAGCATATCATCACCAAATAGAGCTACTGAAGAAGCCTGTTCTTCTTGTCTGTTACTCAGAACATCTAAAGGCTAAGACAAAGGGACCCCAAACAAGGACATACCAAGAGGCAGAGAGTACAGGCCCAATTGATACAACTCCATAGAGCTCTCAGGCACTGATATCTGTTACTCATTTTATGAAAACTAAATCCATTTTCTAGATTTTGCCCTAGTTTATGTCTATAATTCTTGTCTTGTAACTCTTTTTCTTCATAGTGGCTCCCTCCTGCCCTTTCCTTTAAATAATCACTATTCCTGGTTCCTTTCCTACCCAAAATGTTCTTGCCCTTTTATCCCTCATCTGTTTTTTGCATATTCTAGTATCTTATTTCCCCCAGTTACTGTTATGTCATTTAACCCTGGGAACTGCTGAACAGTAATAGCCACCTACTTAAGGGACTGACTATGCTTATCCAGGTGGTGTTTGGGATTTCTGAGCAATATGGAATAAAGGAGGGTGATGGAAATTGGATCTCTGACAGTGTCTGGGATTTCAGGGAGGCCCAAAGGAGTGAAGGAACAGGATGTCTACATCTGTGACTACCGACTTGATAAATCAGCCCACCTGTTCTATAAGATTCACCGGAACCGCTACCCTGTCTGCACCAAACCCTATGCCTTCGATCACTTCCCCAAGAAGCTCACTCCCAAGAGAGATTTCTCAGTAAGTGTATCTCCTTCCCATTCCACTGAGTGTTAGAATATGGTAGCGTCCATGTGGAATTATAGATATGGCAATCTTTCAACAGGCATCTCATTTGTCTCTTGATTTTAGACCAGGACTATACTTAAGTTATCTCAGACAAAGAAGATGCTACAAAATTAGTTTCCAACAAGGTTTTCCCCAAAACCTCATATATATTACGTATTTTCCCAAAAACCATATATATTAAAGAGGATAACAGTAATTATATTTACTTCATATATGTCTATGTGAGCAATATAATCTAGTCTTAGATTATCATAAAATTAAGTTGTCCTTTTTCCAAATTCTTGCTCTACCTCTCCTTTTCCATTGCTTAAGAATCCTCTTCATCAGTTATAGAGAACAGGAGGGAAAATGGTCTCATTTCTTTACCCAGGACTAAGGAGGAGCATGGAGAGCCACCTAACAACCAGAAGATATAAGTAGAGAATAAGTGTTCAGGAGGATACTGAAGCCCATCAGTAGGAAAGACTGAGAGCTGGTCCCAAAAGTTCCAGGTTTCTAATTTTATATTTAGTGCCTTAGAACACGCACCTTCTCATGTCTCAAGGGTAAGACATATGAGATCCAGAGATAGGGACTGAGCCTGTGATTTCATAGATATAGGCAATTCCTGGATAAGAAAACTCCCTCTTCCAATGCAGGTTGGCCTCTTCTCTGCAACCTAAGTCTTATAGAGAGAGCTGCCTAGAGCACTGGGAGTAACTGGGAGTGACGGGGGTAACAGCCAATAGGCATTAGAGGTAGGACCAGACTCCAGGTCGCTCTTCATGGCTATAGGGCCCACTTTCTGTCTACTAGACCAGAGGTTGGCAAACTACTGCTGCCAGGTTTTGTAGCATAAAAACCATTCTTAGTTTATGAATAGTACAAAAACAGACTGAAGGACCAAACAGTAGTTTGCTAACCTGTTCACTAGACCATTTCTGCCTTTCAGAAAGACATTAACCCATTAGAAAAGGAAGAGAACCAAGCCTCTTAACTCATTCTCTTTCTCTCTTCCCTACGTACATTCTTTTTTCCCTTCATCTTGAATTTGGGACCAGGTTGTTTCACTCAGTTTGCCAGTTTTCTACATGATTCTCACCTCTTTCTTCTTTTTGCTACAGCCTCATTATGTCCCAGACAACTACAAGAGGAATGGAGGAAGGTGAGTTGTCCAGAAAAGGGAAGGATCCAAGGAGGTGAACTGAGAGCTTAAAAGTGGAATGTAGGACTACCTCATGAGGAATTGAAATTTTTTTGTGAAGGTAGCTCAGCCAATGCTATCAAAGAGAAGATTTAAAACAAAGGAAATTTCATAGTCAAGATCTTTTGGAGATAGAAGAAGAGACTGGGTTAGAAATTCAAACAAACTTAAAATTGTCTCCACATAGGCCCATAAATCTTCTCCACTGCCCTTAGTGTACCCATATTAATGATACTTCTATCCGGAAAAAGTAGGGCCCTGAAGGACAGGACTTTAGGTAGGCAAGGATAGGTCTTTTTGCTTGCATCATGTTGAA
Organism: Notamacropus eugenii; assembly: GCF_028372415.1. NCBI lineage: Eukaryota > Metazoa > Chordata > Mammalia > Diprotodontia > Macropodidae > Notamacropus > Notamacropus eugenii. The sequence continues at coordinate 379,500,091 of NC_092873.1, read as the reverse complement.
AATATCATAATCTCTTGTACCTCTTTCTATGTACATACATCATCCCCTATGATAGGTTCCATACTAAAGACAAAAACTGTGTCATATTTCACCCTTGTATATAACCGTAGTGCTTGTAAGAGTACTTTGCATGTAGGTATTTATTATTTGTTTTTAGTAAATTGTCCAGAGGAAAGGGGATGGGATGGAAGTTGAACAGCCTGTTAGGCAAGCTTTGTAATCTTTCTGTGTCTTAGTTTTTTCTTAATGTCAAAAGGGTATATTAATATCTATTCTACCTACCTTATAGGGTTGATCAGATTTAAAATGCTTTGGAAAAATTAAAAGCACAGTACAAATTGTCTTTATTGTTAGGTTGTTGATATGGTAAAATTGTGTTGAATTGACTCAGGTTAGTGAAATAAACTGCCCCACAATTATTCTGGGTTTTTATTGTATTCTTTAGTGGCTCTAATCTGCCTATGCCTTCTAGGGATGAATCCTTCCAATATTATAAATAGGAAGCTAACGTCCAGTGAACGTCAGTAAGTTGCTTAACGTGCTTAACATCGTCAGGAACAAAAAACTAGGATCAGCTGAGGTAGGGAGGAGAGAATCAGGTGTCCTTTCCCCAAGTCCAGTAAAATCTGAGGAAGCCCAGGCTTCTGCTCCAACTTTGTTTCTTTGTTCTCCTTTCATGCTTCTCCACTATGTTGCTGACCTTAACCTGAACTTGTGGATCCTCCTTGTAGGTCATCCTGGAAGACAGAGCGTTCAAAGCCACCCATCAAGGACCTAGGTCAAGAGGATGATGCCCTACCACTCATTGAAGAAGTACTGGCCAATCAAGAGCAAGCAGCCAGTGAGATGCCCACCTTGGAGGAACCTGATCGGGAGGTAGCATCTGGTGAAACAACGGAAGGTGAAAAGAAAGCAGATGAAGGTACACAGGAGCCTCAAAGGTCCTGCACACCTGAAGAGAGGCGACACAGCCAACGGGAACGACTCAACCAGATTCTGCTCAACCTCCTTGAGAAGATCCCTGGGAAAAATGGTAAGAATGATGTAAGAATTAACCTCTAGCTTAAAGCAGACGTAAAACAAATGAGACAAAGACTGAGAGAAGACCACCAGCAAAATGTCACAGTGAAATAAACAGTGACATAGTAAAAAATTTTTGCTCCTAGGAAAGAACCAGTCCTTTAGGAATAAAAGGTATTTGGGATAAAAAGATGGTAAATTAAAGTCTTTTACTAAATTAAGTCTTTTACTAAAAATCAGGAAGTACTGAAAACAGCGATAACTGTAGTCTCAAGTTTCCTGTATAACCCTTTGTTAAAACTAATTGCCATCTCCTGGATATACTTTGCAAGTAAGATATCATATCTACATCCCTCAAGACCTTCTGATAGGAGAATGGCCAGTCCATCTGGGCCTGGAGAAGTAGACCATTTCATTGGTACATGGAGAGGGGTGAAAAAAGCTGAGAAGTTTGGAGGAGGAAAGCTCTTTGGTGTTGTCACCACCTGACTGACTTCTGTGGCTGTGACTTTTTTTAGCCATCGATGTGACATACTTGCTGGAGGAAGGATCAGGAAGAAAGCTTCGGAGACGGACTCTGCTTATCCCAGAGAGCAGCTTCCGAAAGTGACCTTCAAGGGCTCAGACCTCAAGCTTCTGGGACCCGTTGAGGGCCAGTCAACCCAACCTCCTGACCCAGCTTCCACTTGAGTGTAAACAAGGATAAGAAGAGGACCCTCCAGGCAGGGGATTAGGACCATGAAGCTGACATTAGGTACTGAACGGAGAAGATGAAATGGAGAGCTGTCCAAGACAGACTAGCTAAATTTATTTTCCTCTCCACATCCCCAGCCAGAGGAATACTAATAAAGGGTTAGAACAAGGGAAGGGTTGCACGTTCAAGCCTGTTGGCACTTTCGCACCCCCTTTCCTTAGACCTGGGTTTTCTTGCACCCTTCTCTGACCTTACGGGCACTGCCAGAGGGCATCCCTGACTCAAAGTCCATGGTCCCATCCTAGCCGTCCTTAGCTCCTAGAGCTCCCACAGGGACCCAGAAAGACGTAGTGGCCAGGGTTTCCTCCCAGCTACAAAAAAAAGTTTCTCTCCCCTCCTTAACCCATCTAATTCAAAGTAAAATATAAGTCAAGTCTAAAGCACTTGTAACTACCACCCACCTCCCTCCCCTTTACTCTAACTTGTACCCCCCCCAACCCCACCCATGGGGTCTTGGCATAAGGAGAGCCCCCCAGGGGATCAGGGAAAGATGTGGGCACATCAAATGTAATTATAATTGTTTTGCCCTTTGTTCCCTACAGACCAGATTTTTTTTTTCCTAAAGGGAAGGCCAGGCCCCGCCAGCACACGTATTGTTTGTTTTTGATGCGCTGTGGTTCTTGTGTGTCTGATGTGCTGTGCGAATGGATATCCGTTTAAAAAAAAAACAAAACAAAAAAAACCACATGAAAAAACTCTAATCCTCCTCCCATGTCACTACATGAAATGTCAAGCAGTATTCAACTACCAGAGTATTTGTTGTAAGCTGTAGATTATCAACTGAAAACACTACTCTTGTGTTCATAACTGTACAGTCAAATTATCCATCTCTTAAAGAGACAGTGTGTATTTCTCTGCTCTCAATCACATCTCTACTTCCCTTTACCATCCTGAATGTCTAAGATGAAGTTGGTTTGGGGGCTTCCCTACACAGACACCTCTCTTCCCATTTTCCTTCTGGCCAGGGGTCACTAGAATACACTGTCTCTTTAAAAAAAAAATTTTTTTAAGCTTTGCTTTGTTGTCCTCTCAGACGTACATATGCATATACGTTTTAGATGTTCTTATAAGAAAAAGAGACCGTTTTTAAATGTGCCAAGTTGTATATATATATATACATATATATATATCTGCTGCGTGATTGGTAAGCAATACAATAGTTAACTTGTCCCTATTCCTTTTTTTAAATATTGGACCAATGCAGTCCTAAATGTACATTTCCCCTTATAATGACGACTCTCTCTCTCTCTCTCTCTCTCTCTCTCTCTCTCTCTCTCTCTCTCTCTCGTTCCTTTAGGTAGAACATTGACTTCCCTTTTCTCCCCTAGTCCATTGAATCCTTTTTTTTTCCTTTTTTCTCCTTTCCATGTCAATCTTGAAGAAAAAAATAAAACAAAAGATACAGGGGATACAAAAGTCCCCTTCAAGCAGAGAAAAAGCAGAATAAATATTTTATTAAAAAAAAAAGAGAGAAATAAGAAAATAGTTTGGAGTATTTTCTTACTGTAGAGAAGCACTGTACATTACTAAGAGACCTGGGTATAAAATACTCACGTGTGGAGTTGGAAAAATCGCATGTCCAAGCCCATTTGGGTGGTTTCTTTTGGTTTTCGTTGTTGGGGAAGGGAGGGTTTGGGAGGGATGGTAGGGGAATTGGGGGGGTGGTCTCCTTTTAGTCAAAGCAGGAAAGTGACAAGAAAGAGAAGATAAAATTCATTGTCTCCTTTAATGGTGTTAAACACTTAAAAAACACAAAAGAAAAAAAACTTTGTAAAATGCAAAACAGAAGCAAAAGACACTACGCTCTGTCATTTTATCTTTCTTTTGTTGAAAGACTAAAAACCGAAACGTTTTTTAGACAATCAAATGTTAGGTAAGTGCAAAAACTTGTTTTTTCTTACTGGTGTAGAAATTAATGCCTTTTTTTATTTTTCAGTTATTTTATAATAACGGAAATAAAAAGAACCCCCAACTATTGGGTGGGTTTTGGTGTTTGAAACACGGGGCGAAGCACTACATTACTGCAAATAGATACGGATTTAGTCTGCATGTTTGTAGGCTGTGTGATTGCTGAAAATATAAATGCTGCTAATATATTTCCTTTTTACAAAAGCATATCTAAATAGATGATTGTTTTGATGTTAATCTTTGTAAATTATGTATTACCAATTTTAACATTGGATGTAATTGCATAAAAAGCTTGCATCTCAATCCTTGAAAGTCTAGTATTAAATGGAAAAACTTTTCCTAACTGTGGAGTGGTGAGCTTTCCATTTTTTTCCCCTTTTCTCTCTTTTCCCTTCCATCTGCCGCCAAGGAAGGTGGGAAGGGATTTCTAACCAGGGTCAGAGTGTGTGTGTACCTCTTATAAGTCCCTACCCTCAGTTTTTGGGGGAAACTTCTATCAATATAAAGAATCAGAGGTATGAAAAGTCTTATCTTCTGGATCATCCCACTTCTACCTCTGCTGCTATAAGAAAATGTTGTATGAATGACAATTTATGGAGGAGAGATGGGTCAGAACCTCTGAAGCCATAAAAAACTTGAACTCTATAGGGTATAGAGGGCTTATAATAAGTGGAGATTGGAATTATGCCCAGGCTAGTCATAGAACTGGTGCTCAAGTAAATAAATGTTGAAACTTCTATGGATCTGTGATCTCAGAGGGTGAGTGCTTCCCTCCAAAGACCTATATAAAATGCGGCTGCTGTTAAGGTCTAGTCATAAGAATGCTAGACTCAGAAGGTTTGAATTCTGCCACTTAGTAATTGTTAGAACTTGAGCAAATCAGAGTTCTCTGATTTTCACACCACTAAGAGAGCATATGGTCTTTAACTTGACATCATTATGATTTTCTCAGAGGTAAAGAACAGTAACAAAGCAAACTAGTTTAAACCATGAAGGAAAAGGGCTGGTGGGAGAAGGGAAGGTGATGGGAACCCTGAGAGAAAAATATGATGTCTTCTGGTAGTCAAGGAAAATTCAGGTTGCCATCATAAAATTAAAGAAACTCTGCCTTGGTAGCAACTTCAGAGGTTTTCTAATCCATTAGTTAGCTGAACAGGAATCTCCCCACTATAATTATTTCTCCAGAGGTGTCCCATTCCATCCTTAGATCATTAGAGCTAATCATTATGTTAGGAAGTTTTCCCATAAGTGAATTTCATATCAGCCTCTTTGCTACTTCTAGAGAGTAATGGCAATATTATATGGCCCTCATTCCAGTTTAGAAAGAAATCTAAAAAGAAAATGAGTATTCATTTAGACTTATTTTTAGACAATAGAAAGAAATCTGTTGATAGTCAAACTGGGGAGGGGAGAAGGAAATGAAAACACTGAATTCTAATCACTGGTTTTGTACCCTGGACTTTATGAAAGCAGAGTTTTAGAAGTTCAGAGAAATTATGTGTGATGCCATAGCTTTTGAGTCCCTAAAAGGAAAGCTAGTAAAAGAGAGATAGCAAAAATCCAGTGACTGAATTGTGACTTGTTCCAGTGAAAAAGAGAAAGTAAAAATAACTAAAGTGCTTTCCACTGAGTGCAAATTTTTTAAAAATATATATTCAAAAAATAGGAAGGACACATAACCTATCAACAAGCATTTATTAATTGCTTACTTTGTGCCAGGCATAGGGCTAAAACAAAGTTTAAGGAAAAAAAAAAGATCCTGAAAAATCATCTGAAGGGCAGAATGGTCTTAGGCTAGTGAAAACTGTTAACAAAAGGAGGGCACTATTTTTAGTCGTAATGTATGATTTCCAAGAAGATAACAGAAAGAGAAAGGCCTGCTGTTTGCTACAGTTTAACATTAACAGATAAAGCAAAATAACTCATTCTGCTTCCACCCTTTCTATCAAGGATTTTCAAATTGAAAGTGTAAAACAAATATGATTGAGGGAATTGAAACACAAGCAAAGAGGGAGAGCTCTTAGATGAATTTCAAGCCTTGTGCTCTGGATGAACTAACTACTCAAAGTTCCTGAAAGAACTACAAATGTGATCAATATGTTAACAGCAGCTAAGGATCTTTGAGGAACAAAGGATGCTGAAAGACAGCTAATGGGCAAATGCCCCACTGAAAAATATTCCAAGGGAGGAAAGAGGGAATGGATTGCAGAAATCATAAACTAGTGAACTTGATAAACCAGGATAATGCTATAGATTAATGATTCTCACACTTTGCAGTGCAGGACCATCAAAACAAAATATTTTTAAATAGCTTTTCCCAAATGACATAAGGCTGATTTCAAATACCTTTTACACAGTAGTAACTTAGTAACATGTTTGTTGAACTGAATGTATGTGAATCTAAATGAATGTTACCTCCAAGTGTTAGATTACCCATTCATGCCTTTCCAGCCTATAGAATTGACTATCATTCTCCCATCAGTTCATCCCTGGGGGTAGTGCTAAAGGTCTCCCTAATTTCTTCTTGACGTTAGAATGGTACTAGTGGAAGACTGGCTGTCATCTGTCATCCCATTTTTTTTTTTGCCACATGGCCAACTCAGCTATTACTATAATACATTTGTCCCAGTGATAGGTTTTGGTATATGATGCGGCCTGTTCACAGATACCGTGAATGTCCCAGTTGCTGGCTATGATACTGAGTCCACTCTTTGGAGACTGTTGTGTTCTCTCTACAGCCATCCTAAGATTCATAACTAGTAGGTAGATCAAAAGAGACTTTAAAAGATTATCCAAACTAACCTCATTTTCAGATGAGGAAACTCAGGGAAGTAACTAACAGTAAGTGATGGGGCTGGAACTCCATCCCAGCTCTCATCATCATACATTTTTTTTCTTTTTAGTGGTTTTTTTTCGATTCACAAAAATCTACTTTCCTTCCCAACCATCCGCCCCTCCCCTCCAAAAAAACTTTTGTACCATACAAACAGTCAAGCAAAACAAATTAACACATTGGCCACATCCAAAAAATAAAGTCATTCTACAATTTATCCGCCCGTCACATCAGCGACCCCGGGGTGGGGAGGGAGACTCCAAGTCTCTGAGAGGTTCCAGGGTCACGTGCAAAGTTTCAGGCCAGGGACAAGAGGCCAAAGCCCTGATCCGACTTTCACTGTCCGGCATGCTGGAAGTCCTCCAGCAAACTGGACCAGAGTTCTGACTCAAATCAGCATCGGAACCACTGGGGGCGGTGACTTACCTGCTGACAACCTGTTCTTACCAGGCTCCATGCAGGCTTGCCGGGCGCCGGGAGAGATGTGAACCGCACTTCTGGACAATGTCCGAAGTAACTGGAGTGTCCCACGGGCTTTCAGACGAGCTGAAGAAAAGTGGGCTAGAGTTGGTGGGAGATTATTGCCAAAAGGTGTTCCTGTTGACTAGGGCCGTATTCGGGGTACGGCTCATGGCACTGAGTTCAGAGAGGACCTCCATCCCGCCCGCAGGCACCACCCTCAGTCTCCTCGCTGGTGTCTTCCAGGCTGCTGCTGGGTTAGGGTCGGGGCGCTAATGCGGTAGGTTGAAAGCCGAAGAAGAGGTTTACACATAAACCTCTCCGTCCCCAGATACAAGAGGAAGATTGATCCCTTAGCGAACGCCTTTGGAAATTCCCGAGCGAGACCCCAGCGGGCTGATCCTGTCTTGGGTCTCCTTGAGGATCTCCCACCAACTACATTCATATCCTCGTGGCACCTGGCAATACAGACTCAACAGAGGTGCCAAGAATACAAATGCCATCTGCATAGGGCCAAAAGTGTTAGAGGAAGCCTGAAAAGGAAAGGTCAAGGCGTTAAAAAATAAATAAATGGAGGAATGGAAGTACCAGCGGTGGCTAGGTGGAGAAGCCTTAAACGAAGTAGGAAAAATGAACAATTTCTAATACATTAATATATATGTATGTGTATATATATACACATACATACACACACATATGTATATACATATATATGTGTATGTATATATATATATACAAAGCTTGTGCGTGCATACAGTCAATAGGTACAGTGAGTTTAGCCACACTGGGCTTGTAGTCAAGAGACACCCTGAGTTCAAATCTTGCCTCAGTCACTTACTGGCCGTAATCCTAGGCAAGTTATTTAACCTTAGTCTCAATTTCTTCATCTGTAAAATAAGGGGTTTGAATTCTATGGTTTACAAAGTCTCCCCTAGTTCTATATCTGACTATATGATCCTATCAAATATGATGGTTATCGCAGACAGATAAGAAGAAATGTCATCGATTGGGAAACAAATTTGCATCAAATAACTGCCAAAAGCCTGCTACTATGCAAAGCATAAGGAAGCATCATTGCTTACTGAATAGAGAGCTGGCCTTCATACTAGAAAGATTTAGTGTAAAGTCTTGCTGCTGTCTGTGTGACTGGGCAACAATCTAAGACTGGTTGCAGATAAGGTTCAGAACTTGCCTTCCTTCTTTCAGGGAGTTCCTCCCCCTTCACCAGTGAAATATAAATGCAACCCTTAATCTTATTCAAAATATGTAGGGAATTAACATAAAAATATATCAGGCTAAGGGCCACTGTCCCAATAGATGAGAGCAAAAGATAGGAAGTTTTCTGAAGAATTTCAAACTACCAACAACCATATGAAAGATTGCTCCAAAACAATAATAAGAAAAATACAAATTAAAACAACAAATTGGCAAAGATGACTGAAGGTGGAAATGGTTTTGGAAGGGCTGAAGGGAGACAAGGATGCCAAAATACTGTTAGTGGAGTAGTGACTGAGTCCAAACATTCTGGAAAACAACTTGACCTTACTTGAAAAAGTCACTAATCTGTTCATGCCTTTTGACCAGGATAGCCAACAGAGGTAAAAGAATGATTCCACAGCATGGAGGAGTTGAGGGAGAGACAGAGGCAGAAAGAGACAGACAGAAAGAGGGAATGTACCATGTGTAAAGTAGTAGGGGTACCCCATTTGGACAGTAGTTCCCCATATATAGTGTAGAGAATTAGTAAGGGATCCTCTACATGACAGGGAATGATAGTTCTGAGGGTTTTCCTAAATGTGCAAACACCAGTTTTCTACTTTGACCCCAGGTTCCTCTTGAAATCTTGGTCCTCCACTTCACCTCACCTCCAGCTCAAACTTATACCGGAGCTATGGAAGAAAAGGGGTTTTTAAACCCAGCTACCTATGCATTTTAAAATTGTTTTGAATAGAATTTCTCTTATTGTTACCTCGTGGATTTATTTTGTATACACTCTACATAATTAATTTGTTCACTGATTTCCTTTCTTTACTTCATAAATACTTTCTTCACTGATTTCCTGGGGTTTTCAAAGTACACCATTAGGTTACCTGAAAATAGGGGTAATTTAGTCTCCTCTATACCAATGTGGGTATCTTTAATTATGTTCTATTGTCTTCTTACTGTAGCTAACCTTTCTAGACTTTACCAAATAATATTGGAGAAAAAGAATCCCTTGCTTTTACTTTCTATTAGCTTCTAACGTTTCTCCATTGCAAATAATTCTAGTTCTTGGTATTAGATATGTGCTTTTGAACACATTAAAATGACCTTCCGTGACTATCCTTCTAAAGAGTAATAACATATTTTTTTCAGAGACATCTATATCTGTTGAAATAACCCTGTGTTTTTCGTATTTTTATTTAAATGATTAATTATGCTAATTGTTTTCCTGATGTTAAACCATGGTTGCCTTTCTGGCGTGAACCCAACTTGATTGTAGCGAATTATTTTCTTTATAATATTGTCATAGTCATCTTTTTTTTAAATTTATTTTTTATTTAACTTTTAACATTCATTTTCACAAAATTTTGGGTTCCAAATTTTCTCCCCTTTTGTCCCCTCCCCCCCCAAAACACCGAGCATTCTAATTGCCCCTATGACCAATCTGCCCTCTCTTCTATCATCCCTCTCTGCCCTTGTCTCCATCTTCTCTTTTGTCCTGTAGGGCCAAATAACTTTCTATACCCCTTTACCTGTATTTCTTATTTCCTAGTAGCAAGAACAGTACTCGACAGTTGTTCCTAAAACTTTGAGTTCCAACTTCTCTTCCTCCCTCCCTCCCCACCCCTTCCCTTTGGAAGGCAAGCAATTCAATATAGGCCAAATCTGTGTGGTTTTGCAAATGACTTCCATAATAGTCGTGTTGTATAAGACTAACTTTATTTCCCTCCATCCTATCCTGTCCCCCATTACTTCTATTCTCTCTTTTGATCCTGTCCCTCCCCATGAGTGTTGACCTCAAATTGCTCCCTACTCCCATTGCCCTCCCTTCCATCATCCCCCCTACCCTGCTTATCCCCTTCTCCCCCACTTTCCTGTATTGTAAGATAGGTTTTCATACCAAAATGAGTGTGCATTTTATTCCTTCCTTTAGTGGAACGTGATGAGAGTAAACTTCATGTTTTTCTCTCACCTCCCCTCTTTTTCCCTCCACTAAAAAGTCTTTTGCTTGCCTCTTTTATGAGAGATAATTTGCCCCATTCCATTTCTCCCTTTCTCCTCCCAATATATTTCTCTTTCACTGCTTGATTTCATTTTTTTAAGATATGGTCCCATCCTCTTCAATTCACTCTGTGCACTCTGTCTCTATCTGTGTGTGCATGTGTGTGTGTAATCCCACCCAGTACCCAGATACTGAAAAGTTTCAAGAGTTACAAATATTGTCTTTCCATGTAGGAATGTAAACAGTTCAACTTTAGTAAGTCCCTTATGACTTCTCTTTGCTGTTTACCTTTTCATACTTCTCTTCATTCTTGTGCTTGAAAGGCAAATTTTCTTCTCAGCTCTGGTCTTTTCATCAAGAATGCTTGAAAGTCCCCAATTTCATTGAAAGACCATTTTTTCCCCTGAAGTATTATGCTCAGTTTTGCTGGGTAGGTGATTCTTGGTTTTAGTCCTAGTTCCTTTGACTTCTGGAATATCCTATTCCACGCCCTTCGATCCCTTAATGTAGAAGCTGCTAAATCTTGTGTTATCCTGATTGTATTTCCACAATACTTGAATTGTTTCTTTCCAGCTGCTTGCAATATTTTCTTCTTGACCTGGGAATTCTGGAATTTGGCCACAATGTTCCTAGGAGTTTCTCTTTTTGGATCTCTTTCAGGCGGTGATCTGTGGATTCCTTGAATACTTATTTTGCGCTCTGGTTCTAGAATCTCAGGGCAGTTTTCCTTGATAATTTCATGAAAGATGATGTCTAGGCTCTTTTTTTGATCATGGCTTTCAGGTAGGCCCATAATTTTTAAATTGTCTCTCCTGGATCTATTTTCCAGGTCAATTGTTTTTCCAATGAGATATTTCACATTATCTTCCATTTTTTCATTCTTTTGGTTTTGTTTTGTGATTTCTTGGTTTCTCATGAAGTCATTGGCCTCCATCTGTTCCGTTCTAATTTTGAAAGAACTATTTTCTTCAGTGAGCTTTTGAACCTCCTTTTCCATTTGGCTAATTCTGCTTTTTAAAGCATTCTTCTCCTCATTGGCTTTTTGAACCTCTTTTGCCATTTGAGCTAGCCTATTTTTCAAGGTGTTATTTTCTTCAGCATTTTTTTGGGTCTCCTTTAGCAGGGAGCTGATCTGCTGTTCATGCTTTGACTTCAAGTCTCTGATTTCTCTTCCCAGCTTTTCCTCTACCTCTCTAACTTGATTTTCAAAATCCTTTTTGAGCTCTTCCATGGCCTGAGCCCATTGGGTGGGCTGGGATACAGAAGCCTTGACTTCTTTGTCTTTCCCTGATGGTAAACCTTGTTCTTCCTCATCAGAAAGGAAGGGAGGAAATGCCTGTTCACCAAGAAAGTAACCTTCTATAGTCTTATTTCCTTTCCCTTTTCTGGGCATTTTCCCAGCCAGTGACTTGCCTTCTGAATATTCTCTTCACACCCACTTGGCCTCCAGATCCTCCCAGCCAGTGCTTGGGGTCTGAGATTCAAATAATGCTTCCCAGCCTCAGGGCTTTTGGTGGGGGCAGGGCTGCTATTCAGTGTGAGATTAAGTTCAGCTGCTCAGGTGGGGGCAGGGCTGCCTCATGGGCTCATTTCCCTCAGGGGGTTTACGCAGAGACCTTCAACAATGGATCTGAGCTCCTGCCTGCTTGGGGAGCCCCTATCTGCTCCTGCCTCCGCTGCTGCCTCCCGAGGGCGCCTGAGTTATGGGGGCACCCTACTCCCCTCTCGGCAAGCCAAGAAGACCCTCTCACCAACCTTTGGGGCCCCTGGGTGGAGGGACCCGCGCGGCCGCTGGAGATTCCATCCCTGGAGTCTGCTCGGATCTGCTCCTCTCAGTGCCACGAGGCCAAGGCAGGGCTGGGCTCGGCTCCAGGTCCGGGCATGATGGACCTTTTGTGAGAGGTTTTCAGGGCTCTCTGGAACAGAAATCTCGTCCGCTCCGTTGTTCTGTAGCTTCTGCTGCTCCAGAATTTGTTGGGAGCTCTTTTTTACAGATATTTTATGGGCTGTGGGTTCGGAGCTAGCGTATGTGTGTCTTTCTACTCCGCCCTGTCATAGTCATCTTACAGGGATATTTTGCTAATATTCATTAGTGAAATTGGTCTACAGATCTTTTTTCTCTGCTTTCTCTCTCCCTGTTTTG